>NC_029789.2:145586839-145604968 GCF_000816755.2 Arachis ipaensis | reverse complement strand
TTTCAAAATATATTTTTTAACTGTGATCAAATAAATAACTTTAGAAAAATTTATTTTTGTCACTTTTATATATATGAATGGTGCCTAACCATGCGATAAATGAAGTTGAAAATTATGAATGTTTAGTTGGAATTTTTAAATGATTCGTGAAACTTGCTAGTTCTTGAAAACTTACGAGCACTTGCTAGAAGTTTTTTGTGTGACATAACAAGTGCATCTTCTCCATAACGTATTAGTAATCTAGCTCATCAATTAGAGTTTTGGATTCGCTCCTCCATATTTAATTTGTTTTATACTATATCTATTTGGTTATGATTTTTTATTATGCTCTTAAAAAAAAGATTTGTATTAGCTTTCGTATTTTCTCTTTATATTTACTATATTATTATTTTTGACCTTACAATTTTATCTGATAAGATTAGATCGGATTTAGCAAATTTGAGTTCGGATTTAAGCTAAATTCTTCGGATTGGCTTGGCTATTAAGCTTTTGGAAAAATAAATCAAATTCGATCCGATATTTTAATTAAAAATAAAAAATAAATGAATTTAAATTAAAACAAAAAGCAGCACAAGGAGATCTAGAAACAGCATATTCAAACGAAAATATTTGGTAATCAAAGAAAATCAGCCAAAAACAATTTGGGTGGAAAGGTCTATGCTAATAAGGGTTCAGCTTGAAAGGTTTTAAACTTGCAAGTAGAAATATAAATATGATTTTAGATAGATTTTATATTTGATAGGATTTAGAGTTTAAACCTTATTTTATTTATTGTCACCTCTACCTCTAACCTAGAGTGTGCTGCACTGTTGTTAACTTTTGTTGTTGATGTTGAACTAAATTGAGTCACATGTTCAATTTAACATAATAAATTAAGTTCTAGTTAGAGTTTAGATTATGGATTTTTAATGAATTTAACTATAAAACCAATAATTTATTAGTCAATTTCAACCAATATTTTTTTTAAATAAATTTAATTTTGCAGGTTAGATCAAATCGAATTGGAAAATTTAAAATGCGGATAAAGTTTGAGTTAAAAAATTTAAACCTATAGATATAATTAAGGTAGAACTTAAATACTACCCTACCTTACTGGTTCCTACCTTTAATTTTAACAACACTAAAATTTTATAGCCGATATATAGGAGCTATCATAATAATAACCATAGACTCCACCATGGTGTATTTACCTAAATTATATTAGGCCCCTAGACATACATGATAAATGACATTTGGTTGTATCCTCCTTTGGGAGGTAATTTAAAAAAGGCCACTTAAAAGGGTCTACAGAGGCTATTGAGAGTATAGATATGAATGACTTATTTGTTAGTAAGCTAGAAAATAGAAACATTTTTTTTTGTTATGCATGGTATTTTTTAAGAGTCTCGCTAGGGAGACAATGACTTATTTGTATAATGTGTACAATGGACTATATGAGTTACAAAATGAACATTCTCCATACTATATAGAATAACCATCCGACGAGTTCACCAAGGATTGAACTCTTGACCTTTCGGATCTAGAACTCTAATACCATGTCATGATACTACTCATTCCAAAAAATTTAGCTAATGAAAAAAGATAACACTAATAATTATATCTCTAATACTCCCTAAACCTCCATTGTACATATTGTACAAATATTACATTGGTTTCTCATACTTTCCCTTTTTAATAAGATAGATTAAAGATTAATTTATCGAGATCTGAGCTCTATTTAAAAAATTTTTGTTGACTAATGAATTACTGCATGCATAAGACAAGAATTGAACTCCGACACTTACTCAAACGGACAAGTGATCTGACTACACGACCAATCCAAATTGGTTAATAAAAACAATATTTAAGAGCTGGTTGGAATCATCTAGCCCAAGTAAGGATGGTGAAATTGGGCCAGAGAGATGAACTTGAGAAGAGAGTAACTGGATCGAAGTCAGATGAAGAAAAGAGTGGGCCAAAGAGAAGGATATTGTTAAGTAGTTGTAAACAGAACACAGGATTATATTCATATGGTAGTGTGGAGAGTTTGTTAGAGTGAGTGAAAATTATAAGATTTGAGAGATAACTGAGTAGAGAATCATTTGGAATATTTGAATAGAGTTGTATTAGGAGTTTCTTCCTCAACTCAGAAGAAGGAAATAATTGAAGAATTCATCCTTCATAATGTTCACTCATACATTCATACTATCCTTTCATCTTCTTCTTAATTGTCACAACATTACAGTTTTTAATTTACATTCTCATTTATACATCTATCAATATTAACATACAGATTCCATAGTTTAAATTGTTAAGTAGAGACACATTTTAATGTATCTATGCATGCATGCAGGCACCAAAGATAAGTTTCAAGAAACCCATGGGAAGTGTGTGGTTTTTTGGATACATAAACTCTTGGGAGGCCTCTTGATGATGAATTCAACCGTAGGTGAAATCTGGCATGCAAAGGGAACATTGCGCATGTGGTGGTCATGCATCACGTTACCATTGAAATGTTGGATTCATTTGTCGCTGAGTTTCTTCAGAAACGATCCTTTTGGTGGTTCAAGGATTATGGCTTTTCTTTTCAGCCTCCATGCATTGCAGAGGATAGATGTTGGTACTGCAAATTGTTCTTGCTCAACACACAGTTTGTTATCGTCATTGAGATTTGTATTAGCTATACAATGTATTTATGCTTTATATAATTCCTAGCAAATTATATTATGTGTGCACTCCATTATAATCTTTATTAGTGTATTAGTAGATACTAGTGTACTTACTAATCTATTTAATATGTATAATAACGAGTTTCCTCAATATTATTTTATCACTCACAATATTTCAAAAAAATAAAAAAGATGTTAGTTGGATTATAAGACTTAATATTTTAACAAAAAGTATTGCAAAAGATATGACAAAAGTAAAAAAATATTGCACAAATTTACTATATGAAATTATGAATATACAACTTTGTTAAGTAAATATCAAAATCAACTATTAAAGTTAACTAATAGTATAAAATATATATTGAAATATAAAATACATATTAAAAAGGATCCCGCCAGGGAGACAATGAAACATCCCCCATACTATCTAGAATAATCATTCGAGTACTAAGCTTAAACTGATTTTGGAATTCATCAAGGATTGAACTCTTGACTTTTCGGATCTAGCGCTCTAATACCATGTCATGATACCACTTATTCCAAAAGTTTCAGCTGATGGGAATAGGTAACACTAATGATTATATCTCTAATACTCCCTAAACCTCCATTGTACACATTGTATAAATATTCCATTGGCTCATCATACTTTCCCTTTTGATAATCATAAATGTTCCGGCCCGGCTCAGCTAGCACTACGCCCCGACCCAGGCGTCCGGCCTAACGAGGTTATCGGACCCGAACCGGGAGATCGATCCAATACCTCCACCCCTCCAGCACAACACTTGTAGCTGGGGGAAAGAAAACTTCTTGGAAGGCGGGTCTACTCTTGTGGGACCCGCCCTAGGTGTGAGGTATATAAAGGGAGGGCCCTACCTCTCTCAAGGTACGTTACTATCTCCTCACTTTTATTGTCATCTGTACAAATTTCTGATTTAAGCGTCAAAATCCTTTTTGCAGGTGGCCCCCTCTTCACACCACAACAGTTCGAAAGGTTGCGAAGTCTCAGTCCTCACGCACCAGAAACTCAGATCCAAGCCAGTTCCCTCCATTCCACTCTCAAAGCACATCACCGACCCGTCTAGACCCGAAGTCACGAACAATAAGTTTACTATAAAAAAGATTTTTCCAGCAAGACGAAGAAGGTATGTATTTGCAGAAGCAGAGTCGTCTCATGCAAGCCAAGGGAGGCACGCAAATATGCAATTCCCCAACATTGAAATTTTTAATATAAATTGTCTATATTTTTCGGTTTAATAATGGGAAAGTTTAGAGTTCAACATTTTTATTAAAATTTGTCCCGCACTTAACTATTAAAAGGAAAATGAGTAATCCTACACTATTAGTTATCATCTTACACCATTAAAAATATTGATGATGACTAATTGATGGCTAAATATCACAAATTCTACTGGTTCCTAGCACTACTCTTTAATAATAATAGTAAAAGATCACAATGTAGAACATATATATTATCATGAGCAAATCACTATATTAAGTCAAGGAGAGAAAAAAATTACAGAAATCTGCCAAACTAAAAACTGGTTCATGAATCAACCAAGAGCTATTTATATATAGTTCGAATCAGCCTAATTCGAACTCTAATTACATGTAATTCGAATCACAGCGATTCGAACTATTCGAATTAGTGGGTGTGAGTAGTTCGAATCAGTGTGATTCGAATTACATGTAATTAGAGTTCGAATTAGGCTGATTTGAACTATATATAAATGACTCTTGGTTGATTTATGAACCAGTTTTTGGTTTGGTAAATTTCTGTAATTTTTTCCTCTCTTTAGTTTAATATAGTAATTTGCCCTATTATCATTATCAATTAGTCATCATTAGTGATTTTAATGACGTGAAATTTCATCCAATAATATAAAATTATTCACTTTATTTTTATTGATTAAATATTGGCTGAATTTCAATAAAACTGGTAGCCCTAAAACACACGCGACGAGTTATAAAACCGAGTTGACATGCATACATATTCAGATATCAAGCATCCAATACAAATGATATTTCATCCCTGATCTGAAGTATTTCGTTAAGCTCTTTCTCAAACCTTTTCATGGCATCTTCTTCTGGCAGGGAAATTAAGACAACTCTACCATGCACTCCTCTAGAGTTAGTATATGGAACATAGTAGCTCACACCAGAAATATCATCTATACCAGCTCTGACTAATCCAGAATACAAAGGCTTACCCCATCCATAATCCACATCTCTAAACCCACATTTTGTGATGTCTGACACTATAAAGGATCCTGTCATCGAAAACGCAGGCCTTCCCTTAATGGCCATTAGATCAGAAGTAGAGTGAACATACTCCTCACTTGCATCTTTCTTTGCTTTCTTCACCAACTCCAATGCATAGCTCAAAGCCCGCCTGCAAAGCATCTCCACGGTGGAAACTGCCGTAGGAAGCACAAAAGCGTTGCCATAATACCCTTCAGGCAGTGGAGGACTAAACCTATTAAAGGAAAAGAGAATCAATTAAAATGATTATCCTTGTTCAAATTAAAGAGGAGTATGCAGATGTAATTATTATTTTAACCTGCAAGGTTCAAAACGTGCATTGACTGTGCAAAGCAAGCGAACCTCTTGGTTAGGGTTTTGCCATTGCAATGCAGCTGTATGACAACGCCATATGCATGCACTGAGGACTTCGAAGGTGGTGGAAGATTGAGCAAGACGACGAGGGAGGAGGCAGCGCAATGCATCAATCTCTTGGGGGCCAAAGAAGAAGGAAGCTTGGGAGGGTTTGAAGGAGACAGTTTTGTTGTCATCAAGTGATAGTTGTTTGTATTCATGGTGGATGAATGTGACTCTTGGTGGGTCTCTGGCACAAAGAAGATCCCTACACCAAACTGGGAGAATTGAAGGGTTTGATGCACCTTGGGCTATTTCTGCTATGGCCTTTATGAATTGACCAATTCCACATCCATCACACAGTGTGTGGTTCACACGTATAGCAAAGATGAAACCACCGCATTTGAGACGTGTTACCTGAATAAGCAGCAGAGGAGAGTTGATGATCCCATCATCAGAAAATGGAGCATCGTAGAGGAGCTCATCAAAGCAAGGAAATGGAGGCAGAGGGTCAACACCAAAATAGTCAAGTGTAACGTCTGCATCAGCTTCAATGAACAGTACACCTTCGGCAGTGCAATCCACCACAAGTTTGCCACTATGACCTTCCCTAAGCCTTCCGGCAAGTGGATAATAGAACACAAGTGCTTTGGACAATGCTTCCCTGATGACATGGACAGGGTCTTTCCCTGCCATTGAAGGGTTGTATGGAAAGAATTGCACCAATGGAAGGTGGTAACGAAGACCCTTTTGGTCATCAATATCGGAGAGAAGCTTGAGCTCACGGGGGGTGGGTCCAGCAGGTGCCACTGACTCCGCTGGCTTCCTCCTCACTTTAAGCACCATAGATGATGATTTCTGGAGAACCATTATGTGCTTTTATGTGAACTAAAGCAAAAAAATGGAAATGTTGGTGTTTGATGAACAAACTGAGAGAGACGTTGATAGTAAGAGAATTAATTATACAAGGTAGAGAAAGAGAAGTGAAAACTGAATAAATTAAACTTGATTGAATTCAGTAGAGCATATAGAAGGAGAGGAACTATTTGTAAAGAGAAGTAAACTATTTTGCTGTGCAGCTAACAGAGTAATGAAGGACGAGTAGTGATGATTATACAGCAAACTAGTTAGAGACGCTGCTGGAGAGATTTTAGTGGCTGCCACGTGTAGGAGAAGCTTATCTCTTCAATCACATGAATGGTAAGTACGATGCACACACCGACACGGAGTCGCGAATGTTAAAATCTTACATGACACGGGGACATGCATACATATAAAATATAAAGTATTTTTTAGATAAACCGTAATAATATTTTAATATTTTATTGATATTAAAATATAAATTAATTTTTTAAATTATTTTTATTGTCTTATTTTAATTATATCAAGTATTTAAAATTTTTTTTATTTTAATAAATAATAATATATACTATATCTAAATTTATTTTAAGAATATATATTAAAAATAAAACCGGACACGCTGACTGGTAATAGTATTTAGGTGTGTCAAAGTGTGTCCGAAGCTAGGAAGCACCAATATGACACGCGATACGGACACGACACGACACGGATACGCCGACACGTTCTTTTTATAAAAAATTGGATACGACACGTTTAGAATACGATGTGAATTAAAATTTAAATAATATATTAAATTAATAAAATATCATATTGTAAATATAAGAGTAAATATAGTTGCATAAAAAAGTCTTAAAATTATGCAATTATTAAAAAAAATAAAAAAATTTAATCTACTCTTGCCATCTCGCTAACAGAAAATGTATCAATTTCTTCTCCTCCAAGTTCATCATCCGCAAAAACACCACAGCTTCTATGTTTGGTTCATCTAAAGATAAATACGAAACTTCACTCAGATCTGGGTAATTAGATTTAGGTTTTGATTTATTAATTATTTTATTTTTAAATTTAAATTTTGATTTGTTTTCATTTTAGAATATTTTAAAATTAGAAAGAAAAAATTGGTTAATCGGGCCATAAAATCACAAAATCAATTTAAAATTTGTAGTCCAGCAGAAAGATCCGTCTCATGAACATTTGAATCGGGTCGGACTCGTTCGGATTCGTGACAGCTCCACCAAAATTCTGCACCGCAAGAAGACACACCGCCGATACATTCGTTTGAAGTATCCACCGTGTGTCGGCGTCGGTTTCGAATCCGACACGGATACGCCAGCACCATGAGAGAATCCGTGCTTCATAGGTCCAGAAAAGAATTTTTTATTTTTTATTGAGACACGGTTTGGACACAGCAGACACGCGTGTCGAACGAGTGTCGGTGAGTGTTGTGTTCGAAATGTGTCCGACACGCAGACACGACAACTCAGGTGCTATGCTGCTGCCAGCTGGAGAAGATAGAATTTATGAGCAGTTTACATTTGTTGCACAAAACTACCACATGATGATCAACCAGTTGGAGAAACTATTGATAGCATCAAGTGTTAAATCTTGATAATTTATTATCATTAAATTCCCAAAGAAGAATATGGCTTAATTAATTCAATCTCAAGCCAGCTACTCTCCAATGGAATAATTTCGAAAACCTACAAATACAATTGTAAAATGTACTAGGTTACTCTTCCCTTCTCTTTCAACATATTGATGCCTGTAAAAGGTTGCAGATATATTTTTAAAAGCTAGCAATTGTAAGAAAACAAAATTGATAATAATTTTATTAATATCTTTCATATATTTGTTTTCCCATTCTTGTTATGTAAATACACAGCAATTAAGCACAACTTTGTTTTCTTAGTTTACAATACAATGAGAATAAAGCATTCTGATATCTATGAATTTGAATATCCAAATCTTCTATAAGCATAGAGATGCAGACCTCCATCCAGATGCAGAGTAAGTGAAGTTCTATAATGTATTGATTTGTGTTCATCAACCAACTTGAATTTGTAGCTGCCTAAGAGGATAGCAGAGAAGATTTTCATCTGTCTGTATGAGAAATCCTTCCCAAGACAAACTCTTGGACCCGCCTGTGGAATCAACAACCAATATATATATAAATTTCTATTTTTTCAATGTTTCTTGTTCGCTAAGAAAACTATTTTGAAGTGATATCATATCAAGCTCTGACCTGGAAAGCTGTGAATTTGAAAGGGCTTTCTTGCTGAAACTTTCCATCTATGTCGAGCCACCTTTCTGGTTTGAACTCTTCAGCATCATCACCCCACAATGATTTCATCCTTCCCATGGCATAAGGTTGGTATGTCACAACATCACCTTTCTTCACATAGAATCCATCCGGCCACACATCATCTGAGGAACAAATCTTTGTATGCTGCCATACAAGCATCAAACCAAGTCGTTAGACAAATCGAATACTAAACATACTATAGAAGAATATATATAAAAAAGAATATTTTCTTTTTTTTTCCGTGTGGTTTTGTTATATCATTCACCCATGGAACAGCAGGGTGGAGTCTTAGTGTCTCTGTCAAAGCTGCATGTAGATACTGCAGTTTTTCAAGAGCTTCTTCAGTTATATTAGCTGCAAACTCCTCTAGCTTTGAAAAATCTGATAACCCGGTTGCATCTTTGACTTCTTGTGCAATCTTTTCCTGCACATGAGGAAGCTTGCATAGCCGGAAAAGGAACCATGAAAGAGTAGTGGCTGTTGTATCTTTTCCAGCTATGATGAAACTCAAGATGATGTCTTTCAGGTACTTTGGATCGGTCTCATCCAATTCTAGAAACCTTGACAAAAGATCTTTCCTCACCTGTCAAAAGAAAACAACATGTAATGCCAATGAATTTCTTCAATGATTTTCTATAACTATCAACAAATAAGGTTTTGTCTTATGAATTCTTACAGGCTTATCATCTTGATTATGGACTTGTTCAGTCTTGCTTTTAATCACATTATACACAAATTCATCTACAACTCTGACATGTTTCTTCAGTAAAGCTTCTTGTCCTATGTTCAAAAACCGCTTTGCCTTCCAGAAAACGTCGATATACCTAAGTGCAGTAATTGCACTTGCATCATCAAAAGAACTAGAGAATTTGATGCCTTCTTCATATGTTCCACCCATAGTGTCCAGTTCTACACCTAGTACTATATTAAATACCGAGTCCATGGTTGATTTGGAAAGTAAGTCCTGCCAATAAGAACTTTTCTTACATCAATGTGTAACAAACTCAAATAATAACCAAAGTTGTTTAACTAAATGTTGTAGAAGTATATCTCTCTATTTGAAGATTCATACATGGATTTCAATTGCCTTATTTGATGTTGCTGCTTCAGATACTATTGCAGCAAGTTTTACAGCATTTGATTTGAAAACCGAACTGCTGTAATCTCTCAAAAGCTTTGAGGAAAATTGGTAGCTTGCTGCCTTTCTCTGATGTCTCCACTTCTCTCCATCCACTGTGAATATCCCATCTCCCAACAGGTCCCTCAGAATTTCATACTGATGCCGTCCCTGAAACAAGTTATAGGAACTTTTTAGGCTCTAGCATCCAAACTATGTTACTGATTCAATAATACATTGTATTTTCCACTATAGATTGGGAAAATATGTTCATCACGAAGATATGAAATATTTAAAATGTCTGAATCAATTCAAGTTTTCCTTTAGTTCTAAAATTCCAATCAACTAGGAATTGCATAATTTGGAACGTTAAATCTGACTTGTGAACTTCCTCTCCTTCCAGCTTTTTGCTATTACTATGCAAACTGAAATAACAACTTTTCTTTCTGGCCACAAAATTATCACATATCTGAACATGTTTAGTTCTGTTTTTGTATAACTAATTCTGATAGAATTGATTTTGATTTTTGATGCAAGGTATTTATATTTGGTTGTTACTATTCTGAAAGTAAACATATTCACTTTTGCTAGAATCAATTCTAGAGGCTAGAACAGATTTGCAAATTAGCAACAAAACATGCACAAAAATAGCCAAATATTGAGGAAATAAAATTCAAGTGTGTACATGCAAAAGTAGATCCTCACATGATTTAACTTTGTAGAGTTGAATTAGTACCTTGCCATAGTTTGAAAAGTTTGTCTTGAGGATATATTCCACATTGGTGGGGTCTGAAGTATTCACCTCACTGCTTGATAAGCTAAGGAGCCTATAACTGCTGTGCTTTCTTGCAAGATCTGTCATGTAATCATGTAGCCTGTTGAAGTTGACAAGTTGGTGGAAAACAGTTCCGGCAATGGGGTGGCGTTTTCTTCTCCGGCCATGTCTTTCGGCAACTAACACTGCTATAACTAAGGCTACAACTGCTGCAGCTAGATATTTGCAATCAATGCTAAAATAATTTAACATTTTGGCTCAGCAGAAGACTATTTGCTACAAAATTTTGATCATGAAGAAACTGAAATACCTATAATAACAACAGAATTATTTATAATATTTTTCATAGAATGGTATTTAAACACTATGTTTGTCACCCACTGGTCTACCACCCTGGCCTGTCATTTTATAATATGTGAAAAACTAGTATTATAAATTTGTTATAACATTTTTAGATAATGAAAAATAATACATGAGTTTTTATTATATAATTAGCTTTAAAATAATCTGTATATTACTGAGTTCTGCAATTTTGTGCGGGTCCTAAGTTCCACAATAGTTACTATTATCTTTATTGGTTTATTTTAATATATTACTGATACTTCTAGAAACATCATTTTTAACTATTAGTTATTTTGCTTTTAGCAGCAATTAGATATAGCCGTTTTATGTTTATTACTAAAAGGTTTTAGCGACTATGTCGGTAAAAAAAATTTTTAATGATCGCAAAAACTATATAATTATTACTATAACATATAGTAATAATGACAAATATATAATTGTCATAAAAGCAAAAGTTAAATAATACATACAATGAACATTATGTTATTGTCACTAAAAATAAATTTTATTAAATAATTTATTACGTATTAATATATAATGAAAAATGACAGGGTTTTGTTATATAATTTTTTTTGGTTAATTAAACTCATGTATTATTTGTATCGGTTCTGCTAGGAAATCAATTAGGAGTGAAACCAACTTTAATTAATTAGTTGAAAAATAGGTTTATTATTAAAAAAAAGGATAATAATTTTCTGCTATTCTAATTGTTTCAAATTTTAAAATCAGAAATAAAAAAAATTGACTTAATTAATTTATTTTGTAGTTGATTTTCTAGACTTTTTCTATTTGTATACATATTTAAATTTATTTTATCCGTTGAGTGAGCTAAGATTTTGGACTTATAATTTTTTAAAAATTTCTTGTGTCATTTACTAAAAATTTATGTGTTATTTCTAATTAAATGAATAAAATAATGTATTTTGTTATCATTGAATTGATTGTGTGGTATTAAATTAAAGAAAAAGAGGAGAATGATGAATAGTTTTGAATTATATAGAATTTATCAAAAAATAATACCAAAATTTTTTAATTATGATACAAAATTTTTTAATTTTAACATTAAAAATTTCGTAACTATGACACAAGTTCTTGTTAAGAGAGTGAACCAATAATTATGAGAATGTAAAACAAGAAAAAAAGAGAGGAGGATGAGGAGGAAGAAGAAAGAGAGTTTTGAATTATTGAATTTATCAAAAAAATAGCATCATAATTTTTTAGCTGTGACACATAAAACTTTTTTTTATTTTGATATTGAAATTTTTTAACCGTATCATAGAAATATAATGTATTTTTTTTATTGTTAAACTAATTGTGTAATATTTAACTAAGAAAAAAAGAAAATGATAATGATGGTGGTGGTGGTAACAATGAAAGAATAGGAGAAAAAAAAATAATAAATCAAATGAAAAGATCTAAGAGGAGGAGGCGGTAGTGATGACGATGACAATGATAAAAAAAATACAAAAATGAGAGAAAAGATAAATAGGCATATTTGAAGAAGATGAAAAAAAAGTATGCCCATAATAAATAACGCATTATGTGAAAAATAGTTATAATAATTTGGTTAAACTTAATTAATAAATAATTATTTTTGTATAAATTAATATTATATTTTATATTTATTTAGTAATAACAATATCTTTTAATTTAATTGCCAATAAGTTATAATTTAAATGACAATTTTTTTATACTCAATTAAGAGATTGTGGGTTCGAATCTTCTATCTTTTGGTAAAAATAAATATATCTTTTAATTATAAATAGTAATTGGGAAGTTGGAGACCAATTGATGAGTAGCTATGTCAAATTTGAGAAATACATAATTGAAAATTAAAAAAAAAATAAAATAAAATTACAATGTTAAATCTAAAAAAATATTTTACATCAATTAAATTTTGAAAAAATCAAATTGACTAATATGTAAACTTTGGAAAACTAAATTAGATCCTTACTGTCCAAATAAAACTTGTAATATTCCAGGTCATTGGGCAATAAAAATACTTCCAATTCATTCATATTTCAAGGAAGATAAGTGACGTACTGACATAGCCACGTACGTAATTACGTAGGTCCTGCTTTTTAGGTTTCACCAGCAATTCAAGTTCTCGTTCTTCATTAAAAGCCAAATACAGCGGATTAATTAGCCGACGTCAAAGATATATACGTGTTATGATGGATGAGAAACAACAAAGAAGCTAAAATTAATTACAACCGTATTTGACTATTATAAATGAATTTTTTTATTTTTTTTATTTTTTTATAAAGTATAATCTTTTATCATATATTTTTTAAATAAAATAAAAAAAAATATATAAAAAATATTAAATAATAAAAAATCATATTTTATAAAAAAAAATTCATTCTCCGGGTATCCGTCGATAAATTAAAGTTTAAAGAGTACCAAACAGACTAAATTAAAAGAAGGAAATTTTTGAATTAAGTAATTAAGAATTACGGCGGACTATATATTGTCATACTTTTTTATCCTATGGCCACTCATTAACTCATTCTTTATTGTCTTAGCCTCATGCTAATTAAGTTGTTAATTTATTTTTTAAAATTTAAATTTGATATATTAACAGTGTAAAATATTTTTATAATTATTTAATTATATCTATTTTTTTAGATAATTATTTATGCAGTTAATATAAAAAATAGTTATTTTTACTAATGTAATGTTACGTAATTAGATGTACATATAAAATTATTTATTTTATACAGACAGTATATCAAAATTAAATTTTATTTTTTATTCAAATAATAATAATTAAATAGAAACTTAGGTGCAGTTAATTTCTTATGAAATTAATACATAAGAGCCATTAAATGATTTGATAGATTTGACTAAATTATCATTTAACAATTTTTAACTATCAACTTTACATAAAATTAACTGCACATAAATTTTTACCAAATAATTATTATTAGTGTATTCACTAAATGAAAAGCAAAAGAGCGACCGTTTAATTTACGGTTTAGCAACAACGTTAACCGGGGTCAAAACTTCACGTAACGATTTTGAAACGGTGGAACTCAACATTTGATATTAATAAACACAATATTAATCCATTATTTTATTTATCGAATATGTATACAAATAATACATGAGTTTAATTAAGAAAAAAAACGTTTTAGAATAGAAAAAAAAGAATTATATAACTGTTTTCGTGCGATGGTCGGGATATAGCACGTTAGTTTCGAACTTTTTGTTTGGAAAGAGTTATACTTTAGTACAGAAAGAACAAAGGAGAGAAGTATATGTAAAAGGCACTTCAACGCTCAAGTCAATAAGTGTGTCAAAAATTATGTATCTTCTTTTGCTTTATAAAATGTCTTACCTCACATAGTGAGGTGAGATATTAACAGTTACGTTTCAGGAATAATTTGTATTAAAGAAGAATGATATCATATAAAAACGTTATGATATTCGTTTTCGTGTATAGAGTTGAGTTATAATGTTTGACCGAATTATAACGTATGGAGTCGAATTATAACATTTGATCGAGTTATAACAGTTAGGGCTGCACACAGATCGGATCGGATCAGATATAGCCTAAAATTCTATCCGATCCGCACTGTATTCATCGGATCGGATACGGTATCCGCATTTTTTCAGGCCAGATCCGATCCGATCCGATCCGTATACTTGTGGATCGGATATCGGGTATATCCGCATAATTAAAAAAAAAAACTATTTTAATATTTTATTTGGCTATTTTTACAAAAAAAATCCATAAAATTCATTTTTCACCTATTTGAGCCTATTTACTCCTAAAATATTATCAATAAAAGTTCTCTTAAATAACAAAAAAATAATAATAACACAAGATTTAAGTTTAATTATTCTAAGTTGAAGTACAACATAAAAAATTAAAAACAAGATATCATAAAATTCATAAAACAACACACTAAAATTCATATCACATTAAGGTTTACTTTCTTAAACTATGCTATTTATATGAGACGTGCGGATATACGGATTTGCAGATCGAATCCGTGGATATCACTGCTAAATCAGTAATCCAATCCTATTATAGTGTGGATCGGATCTGACCCGATCCGATGGCTTTGCGGATCGGATAATATCCGCAAAATTCGAATCGGGTGCGGATAATTACCACAGATATGCAGATATTATCCGATTCATGTGCAGCTCTAATATTAACAGTCATATTAATAACAAAATTCCTGCAATTTTTAATTATATATTAATACGTAATAAATTATTTAATAATCTTTAAGTATATAAGTTTAATGTAAATATTAATGAGTTTTGTTTTTTTGACTTATATTAATGGTTAAAATAATACTTTAATATATAGATACCTAAAATATATGGTAGTAATCATATCATCCAATAACAAAATTTAATTTTGGTGGCAATAATATAATATTCATTATATGTCTTATTTAACTTCTATTTTTAATTTGGTAGCAATAATAATTATATACTTTTTACAATCATTAAAAAAATTTTATCATCAAATATATAATTGTCGCTAAAATTTTTTAGTAATAAAACATAAGACGATTATATCTAATAGCGGTTAAAAATAAAATAACTGATAGTTAAAAGTGATTTTTCTAGTACTATCAATAATATAGTAAAATAAAACAGTAAGGATAGTAGCTTAGGACCCACACAAAATTATAGAACTCAGTAAGATACAAATTATTTTATAACTAATTATAAAATGAAAACTCATCTGTTATTTTTAATTATCTAAAAATTTATAATATTAGTTTTTCTCATATTATAAAATGACAGGGTGGTAGACCAGTGGGTGACAAACATCGTGTTTAAATACCTTTCTATGAAAAATATTATAAATAATTCTGTTGTTGTTATAAGTATTTCAGTTTCTCCATGATCAAAATTTTGTAGTAAATAGTCTTCTGCTGAGCCAAAATGTTAGATTATTTTAGCATTGATTGCAAATATCTAGCTGCAGCAGTTGTAGCCTTAGTTATAGCAGTGTTAGTTGCCGAAAGACATGGCCGGAGAAGAAAACGCCACCCCATTGCAGGAACTGTTTTCCACCAACTTGTCAACTTCAACAGGCTACATGATTACATGACAGATCTTGCAAGAAAGCACAGCAGTTATAGGCTGCTTAGCTTATCAAGCAGTGAGGTGTGCACTTCAGACCCCACAAATGTGGAATATATCCTCAAGACAAATTTTTCAAACTATGGCAAGGTACTAATTCAACTCTGCGAAGTGTCAAAGTTAAATCCTCAATATTTGGTTATTTTTGTGCATGTTTGCTAATTTGCAAAATCAGTTCTAGCCTCTAGAATTGATTCTTTTGCAAAAGTGAATATTTTTTACTTTCAGAATAGTTACAACCAAACATAAATACGTTACATGAAAATCAGTTATACCTGAATTAGTTGTTGAAAAACAGAACTAGACAAGTTCAGATATATGATAATTTTGTGGCTAGAAAGAAAAGTTGGTTATTTCAGTTTGCATAGTGATAGCATAGTTGATTCCTACATTTTAAATATTTCATATCTTCTTGATGAACATATGAAATATCTATTCCCCAACCTATAGTGGAAAATATAATATATTGTTAAATCCGTAACATAGTCTCGATGCTTGGGTCTAGAAAGTTCCTATAACTTGTTTCAGGGACGGCATCAGTATGAAATCCTGAGGGACCTATTGGGAGATGGGATATTCACTGTGGATGGAGAGAAGTGGAGACATCAGAGAAAGACGGCAAGCTATCAATTTTCCTCAAAGCTTTCGAGAGATTACAGCAGTTCGGTTTTCAAATCGAATGCTGTAAAACTTGCTGCAATAGTATCTGAAGCAGCAACATCAAATAAGGCAATTGAAATCCAAGTAGGACTCTTCAAATGCATACACTTCTATAACATTTAGTTAAACAACTTTGGTTATTATTTGAGTTTGTTACACATTGATGTAAGAAAAGTTCTTATTGGCAGGACTTACTTTCCAAATCAACCATGGACTCAGTATTTAATATAGTACTAGGTGTAGAACTGGACACTACGGGTGGAACATATGAAGAAGGCACCAAATTCTCTAGTTCTTTTGATGTTGCAAGTGCAATTACTATACTTAGGTATGTCGACATTTTCTGGAAGGCGAAGCGATTTTTGAACATAGGACAAGAAGCTTTACTGAAGAAACATGTCAGAGTTGTAGATGAATTTGTGTATAATGTGATTAAAAGCAAGACTGAACAAGTCCATAATCAAGATGATAAGCCTGTAAGTAAAAGAATTCATAAGACGAAACCTTATTTGTTGATAGTTACAGAAAATTATTGAAGAAATTCATTGGCATTACATGTTTTCTTTTGACAGGTGAGGAAAGACCTTTTGTCAAGGTTTTTAGAATTGGATGAGACCGATCCGAAGTACCTGAAAGACATCATCCTGAGTTTCATCATAGCTGGAAAAGATACAACAGCCACTACTCTCTCATGGTTCCTTTACAGGCTATGCAAGCTTCCTCATGTGCAGGAAAAGATTGCACAAGAAGTCAAAGATGCAACAGGGTTATCAGATTTTTCAAAGCCTGAGGAGTTTGCAGCTAATATAACTGAAGAAGCTCTTGAAAAAATGCAGTATCTACATGCAGCTTTGACAGAGACACTAAGACTCCACCCTGCTATTCCATGGGTGAATGATACAACAAAACCACACGGAAAAAATATATATTCTTCTATAGTATGTTTGGTATTCGATTTGTTTAACAACTTGGTTTGATGCTTGTATGGCAGGATACAAAGATTTGTTTCTCAGATGATGTGTGGCCGGATGGATTCTATGTGAAGAAAGGTGATCTTGTGGCATACCAACCTTATGCCATGGGAAGGATGAAATCATTGTGGGGTGATGATGCTGAAGAGTTCAGACCAGAAAGGTGGCTTGACATAGATGGAAAGTTTCAGCAAGAAAGACCCTTCAAATTCACAGCTTTCCAGGTCAGAGCTTGATATGATATCACTTCAAAATAGTTTTCTTAGCGAACAAGAAACATTGAAAAAATAGAAATATATATATATATATATATATATATATATATATATATATATATTGGTTGTTGATTCCACAGGCGGGTCCAAGAGTTTGTCTTGGGAAGGATTTCTCATACAGACAGATGAAAATCTTCTCTGCTATCCTCTTAGGCAGCTACAAATTCAAGTTGGTTGATGAACAAAAATCAATACATTATAGAACTTCACTTACTCTGCATCTGGATGGAGGTCTGCATCTGTATGCTTATAGAAGATTTGGATATTCAAATTCATAAATATCAGAATGCTTTATTCTCATTTTATTGTAAACTATTGCTCCTGGCTTGGATGGAACTAGTTGATCATGTCTCACCAAAAATAACGTAGATTTATGCAACAAATTAAACTGCTCATAAATTCTATCTGTTCCAATCGTGGTGCTTATATCAGCAAGTGAAAGAGCTAGCTTTGTGCGAAAAGGAAAAGAATTTA
>NC_029789.2:145568999-145586378 GCF_000816755.2 Arachis ipaensis | reverse complement strand
TATATTTATGTTTTATGCTTTTTAATATATAATTATTATCTCTATCCAATTTAAGCTTTTGGTTTCATGATAAATATACTTGTATCACACAAAACTTTAATTCACAGCAGCAACGTTTGACAATAATCAAAGCGCTGATAAAATTAAGTCATCATTTTTTACAAAATATAAAAATCAAGTTACCATGTGAAATTCCCTACTCTGAGTGCAGAGTGGTTGTAGTGAATGAGAAGATTTGAGAGAGAAACAAGAGCTGGTGAAATATCAGAAAATGAAAAGTGAATTTTGATGAGGAATTATACTCATCTGGGATCTGGTAAAAATATATCTCCAATAAAATCCAAAAGTTAATATCTACTTTGGAGCCCTAAACTCACTTAATTATTGAAATAATTTACAATTGCAAGTACCACTTCTATTCAGTTAGAGAACTGAAGCTGACTGAAAAAAAAATTTCTTCACTCCCATCATATATATAAGCAAATGTTAAATAAATGAAGGAAGAAACAGAGGTGTTTTAGGCTTAGAGACAATGAATATTAGAAAACAAGAAAATACTTTTTCATTCTCAAATAAAGACACATAAGACAAGTTATAAAAACTAAGTTGATAGATGCATGTGTATTCAAATCAAGCATCCTCTAAAGATTGGACATCAACTTGATAGTTTTCTCTTCATCCTTGATCTTGACCATCCCATTAAGCTCTTTCTCAAATCTTTCCATGCCTTCTTCTGGCAGGCAAATTAAAACCACCGTACCATGCTCTCCTTTAGAGTTAGTATATGGAACAAAGTAGCTCTCACCGCTGTCACAAAAGAGAAGAGAATCAATTGGAAATTATCCTTGTTCAAATTAAAGAAGAGTGTGACCTGCAAGGTTGAAAACGTGCATTGACTGCACACATGAAGCGAACTTCTTGATTAGGGTTTTGCCGATGCAGTGCAGCTGTATAACAACGCCAGAGGCATGCACTGAGGACATCGAAGGTGCTAGAAGATTGAGCAACGTGAAGAGGGAAGAGGCAGCGCAATGCATCAATCTCTTTGGAGCCAAAGAAGAAGGAAGCATGGGAGGGTTTGAAGAACACATTTTTGTTGTCGTCTTGAAGGGGTAGTTGTTTGTATTCATGGTGGATGCATGTAACTCTTGGAGGGTCTCTGGCACAAAGAAGCTCCCTACAGCAGAGTGGGAGGATTGAAGGCTTTGTTGCACCTTGGGCTATTTCTGCTATACCCTTTATGAATTGCACAAATCCACTTCCATCATACATTGTATGGTTTACACGCGTAGCAAAGATGAAGCCACCGCATATGAGCCGTGTTTAGGGATGGCAATACCACCCGAACCCGCGGGTACTCACTCCGTCCCTACCGACAGGTTTTTAGCGGGGCGGGACGGGGTCGGGGTCGGGTTTAAGTAATACCCGTCCCGCTAATACTCGCAGGGGTGGATTCCATGCGGATTGTTGTACGGCGGAGCGGGGTCGGGTAGAGCAAAAACCCGCCCCTACCTACCCCGTTGCCACCCCACGGCTCGTGTTACCTGTCTTAATGAGTTAAACTACTTGATATCAATCTATTTCGTTAAAGAAAAAATATACCTAAACAATACACATAGTATACGGTAAACAATGTGAACAACGATTTAAAAAAAAAAATCCTCCGACGGAGTCAATGATTTATTTGTACAATGTGTACAATGGTTATATAGGTTACAAAATAAACATCATTCATAATATTTAAAATAATCATTCGAGTATTAGAAATAATAAACATTTTATGTCATAACCACTCATTCCAAAAGGTTAAGTTGATTTTGAGATTCACGAAGGAGGCAAGGATCAAACTTTTGAGTTTTTGAATCTAGAACTCTAATACCATATCATGAAACCACTCATTCCAGAAGTTTACGCGAAAAAAAGTAACACTAGTTATATCTCTAATACTCCCTAAATCTTCGTTATATGCATTGTACAAAAATTCCATTGATTGATACTTTCCCACACGAAAATGGTCGAGTGTAACATCTGCATCAGCTTGGATGAACAATACACCTTCGCCAGTGCAATCCACCATAAGTTTGCCACTAGGACCTTCCCTAAGTCTTCCGGCAAGTGGATAATAGAACACAAGTTCTTTGGACAACGCTTCTCTGATGACATGGACAGGGTCTTTCCCTGCCATTGAAGGGTTGTAAGCAAAGAATTGCACCAATGGAATTTGGTAACGGAGACCCTGTTGGTCATCAATATCGGAGAGAAGCTTGAGCTCATGGGGGGTGGGTCCAGCAGGTGCCACTAGCTCCGCTGGGTTCCTCCTCACTTTAAACACCATTGACGATGATGATTTCTGGAGAACCATTATTATGTGCTTTTTTGGGAATTAAAGTAAGAATCCAAATATTGGTATTTGATGAACATACTGAAATGTTGATATTATTAAATGGGTGAGTCGCTAGTGGCTAAGGGTGGCTATGTATTTACAAACCAATAAGGGCATGACATATGTCATGGCTGAAACGATGCTTAATTTGTGGATTATTGTTCGAATAATTCTTAATCATCTCTCTCTTCGTAAACAAAATTTAGTTACTGCATCGTTAGTTTATATACAGCAGTAAACTGAATAAATTAAACTTGATTGAATTAAGTGCAACATATAGAAGGAGAGGAACTATTTATATACAGAAGTAAAGTAGTTTACTGTGTATGTGTATCTATGTTGCTGCCAGCTGGTTCAAGTAGTTGATGATTAGTTGGAACTTGGAAGTTAGTTATTTAATTTGGGTTAACTTTACGAGAAAAATTCCACAAACAATTAAAATACCTAACAAATCTAACTAAGTTTAAGAATTTTAAATTCAGGAGCGCGTTTCTACGGATAGAGTTCAAATATAAAATATACCGAAATTTTTTAACGATGAGGACATACAAATAAATTCAGTTTAAAATAAATTCAGTCAAGTGCACTTTATTTAAATTTAAAATGTACCAAAATTAAATTTAGAATACACCAAAATTACTTAATGATAATTCAAAATTTTTTTTCATCCTTCTTTTTCTTCTTCATCCTCATTATCTTCTTCTTTTCTTTTTCATCTTCTCCTTCTTATTTTACCTTATCATAATTCTTTTTATTTTACTCTCTTAACCAAAATAAAAATAAAAAAAATCAAACAAAAAACAAGAAACAGACAATGTTCCAAAATCAACAAGAAGAAGAACATATATTCATTCAATTAAATAAGATTGCAATATAGTATAAATATGTTCATTCAAGTCTAATATAAGAAGTAATGCTCTTAAAAAAAGAAATAAGAGCAACAAAAAAAAACAAAAAATAAAAAAAATGCATTTTATACTTTTGTAGCAGATTTTTTTTTAGCAAACGAGCTCAACGTAATAAAGTGGAGCAAAAGAAGAACAAAGTCACAAAAACCAACTCCCAATGTAAAATAAAATAAAAGCTATCACCAATGTCATTTTTCCATTGTCATCAACAATAAAAGGGATCTACACTGCTTGACGCTTTATAACTGGTAACTGATATGTAAAAAAATTCTTCTACATCTATTTTCTTGTTATGAAATATCTGTCTGTTTCTTTCGGTGTCAAAACTAAGATATTCATGTGTTATTATTTATTTTATATAATCAAAACTCTTTCTCTTTTTTCTCTTTATCTTTTGTTGTTTCTTCTTCTTCTTTTCATCTTTTTATTCTTATTTTATTTTTTCATATTTTTTTTTATTTTATCATCTTAAGAGGAATAAAACCAAAAAAAAAATCAAACAAAAAAAATAAATAACTGTAACATTAGGAAGAAGAGAAGAAGAAGAAGAAACAAAAATAAAACACAGTAATAGCAGCACTAATAGAAGAAGGAGTCAGAGGCGCACGAAGAAGAAGAAGAACGACGTAATTTTTAGCGTATATTGTGTGAGTGGGTTTTGGTGAGTTATGAATCAAGATGATCAAGCAGTTGGAGTAAAAATTGAGAGCATCAAGTGTTAAATCGGGATCATTTATTATCATTAAATTAAATCAATGATTATAAATTTAATAGGGACTTCAAAGCCACATCCACAATAAAGACCTCCTTTTTTCTTCCTGTCACTCGATGCTTTTTCTTCTATTGATGAACTATTTGTTGTTCTAACTTGTCATGCGTTTTCTCTTTCAAATTGTTGAGTGAATCTTGCTATGTATTTTTTTCCCCTTTCTTTCTTAAATTCCCAAATAAGTTACTGAATACTGATTGATGCTTGTAAGTCATTGCTTTCATATATTTGTTTTCCCATTCTTGTTATGCAAATACACAACAATTTGGCACAACAATTCTGTTTTCTTAGTGTACAATACAATGAGAATAAAGCATTCTGATATCTATGAATTTGAATATCCAAATCTTCTATAAGCATAGAGATGCAGACCTCCATCCAGATGCAGAGTAAGTGAAGTTCTATAATGTATTGATTTGTGTTCATCAACCAACTTGAATTTGTAGCTGCCTAAGAGGATAGCAGAGAAGATTTTCATCTGTCTGTATGAGAAATCCTTCCCAAGACAAACTCTTGGACCCGCCTGTGGAATCAACAACCAATATATATATATATATAAATTTCTATTTTTTCAATGTTTCTTGTTCGCTAAGAAAACTATTTTGAAGTGATATCATATCAAGCTCTGACCTGGAAAGCTGTGAATTTGAAGGGGCTTTCTTGCTGAAACTTTCCATCTATGTCAAGCCACCTTTCTGGTCTGAACTCTTCAGCATCATCACCCCACAATGATTTCATCCTTCCCATGGCATAAGGTTGGTATGCCACAAGATCACCTTTCTTCACATAGAATCCATCCGGCCACACATCATCTGAGAAACAAATCTTTGCATCCTGCCGTACAAGCATCAAACCAAGTCGTTAAAAAAATCGAATCCCAAACATACTATAGAAGATTAGGCAACCATTTTTCACTCTCTAAAGATTCAGATCACTAGCAAAATTACCCCAGAAAGATTGATAATTATCCGGTCGTACCTAAAGGGTTGATTTCAACAGCTAAAATGGTGCTATACTTGTTACTAAAATCAAACATTTTAATCTTTTGAGTACCACGGCATAATTATCAATCTTTGCAGAACAATTTTGCTAGAAATTAATCTTTCAAGGATAAAAAGGGTGCCTTAGTCTAATTGTGTTAAAAAAAGAATCTTTTCTTCTTTTCATGTGGTTATGTTGTATTATTCACCCATGGAACAGCAGGGTAGAGTCTTAGTGTCTCTGTCAAAGCTGCATGTAGATACTGCATTTTTTCAAGAGCTTCTTCAGTTATGTTAGCTGCAAACTCCTCAGGCTTTGAAAAATCTGATAACCCTGTTGCATCTTTGACTTCTTGTGCAATCTTTTCCTGCACATGAGGAAGCTTGGATAGCTTGTAAAGGAACCATGAAAGAGTAGTGGCTGTTGTATCTTTTCCAGCTATGATGAAACTCAGGATGATGTCTTTCAGGTACTTCGGATCAGTCTCATCCAATTCTAAAAACCTTGACAAAAGGTCTTTCCTCACCTGTCAAAAGAAAACATGTACTGCCAATGAATTTCTTCAATGATTTTCTATAACTATCAAAAAATAAGTTTTTGTCTTGTGAATTTGTTTACTTACAGGCTTATCATCTTGGTTATGGACTTTTTCAGTCTTGCTTTTAATCACATTATACACAAATTCATCTACAACTCTGACATGTTTCTTTAGTAAAGCTTCTTGTCCTATGTTCAAAAACCGCTTCGCCTTCCAGAAAACGTCGATATACCTAAGTATAGTAATTGCACTTGCATCATCAAAAGAACTAGAGAATTTGGAGCCTTCTTCATATGTTCCACCTATAGTGTCCAGTTCTACACCAAGTACTATATTAAATACTGAGTCCATGGTTGATTTGAAAAGTAAGTCCTGCCAATAAGAACTTTTCTACATCAATGTGTAACAAACTCAAATAATAACCAAAGTTGTTTAAATAAATGTTATAGAAGTATATCTATCCATTTGAAGAGTCCTACTTGGATTTCAATTGCTTGATTTGAGATTGCTGCTTCAGACACTATTGCAGCAAGTTTTATAGCATTCCCTTTGAAAACTGAACTGCTGTAATCTCTCAAAAGCTTGGAGGAAAATTGATAGCTTGCTGCCTTTCTCTGATGTCTCCACTTTTCTCCATCCACTGTGAATATCCCATCTCCCAATAGGTCCCTCAGGATTTCATACTGATGTCGTCCCTGAAACAAGTTATAGGAACTTTCTAGACTCAAGCATCGAGACTATGTTACGGATTCAACAATATATTGTATTTTCCAGTATAGGTTGGGGAATAGATATTTCATATGTTCATCAAGAAGATATGAAATATTTAAAATGTAGGAATCAACTATGCTATCACTATGCAAACTGAAATAACCAACTTTTCTTTCTAGCCACAAAATTATCATATATCTGAACTTGTCTAGTTCTGTTTTTGAATAACTAATTCTTTTATAACTGATTTTGATGTAAAGTATTTATGTTTGGTTGTAACTATTCTGAAAGTAAAAAATATCACTTTTGCAAAAGAATCAATTCTAGAGGCTAGAACTGATTTTGCAAATTAGCAAACATGCTCAAAAATAACCAAATATTGAGGATTTAACTTTGACACTTTGTAGAGTTGATTTAGTACCTTGCCATAGTTTGAAAATTTTGTCTTGAGGATATATTCCACATTTATGGGGTCTGAAGTGTACACTTCACTGCTTGATAAGCTAAGCAGCCTATAACTGCTGTGCTTTCTTGCAAGGTCTGTCATGTAATCATGTAGCCTGTTGAAGTTGACAAGTTGGTGGAAAACAGTTCCTGCAATGGGGTGGCGTTTTCTTCTCCGGCCATGTTTTTTGGCAACTAACACTGCTATAACTAAGGCTAGAACTGCTGCAGCTAGATATTTGAAATCAAGGCTAAAATAATCTAACATTTTGGCTCAGCAGAAGACTACTTACTACAAAATTTTGATCAGGAAGAAACTAGAATACTTATAACAACAGAATTATTCATAATATTTTTCATAGAAAGGTATTTAAACACTATGTTTGTCACCTACTGTTCTACCACCCTATCATTTTATAATATTTTGTTTCAAGGTCATAATTTACATACTGGTATCGTGCTAGCTGCAATTACAGACAAGAAGAAAACAACGAAAAATTCATAAGGGATAACGCAGTGTGAAACCACATTAGCCTTTAATATGCATTAATTTGCACTCATGATAGTACTTTTTGCTCTTTGGCTAGATTAGTCAAATATTTTATTAGTAAGGCACTCACATCGTCAAATTTTTTAAGTGTGTGAAGACAACATTGGATGATGGTGCAATAATGAGGCGGCATTTGGCCCCACGCTGTTTTTAATTTTTGTTTTAAAAAATATAGTTATATATAATATGTTTCTATTTTAAATTTTAAATGATTTTACTACAAATAAAATAAATTTAATTAGCTAAAGTTTTAAATTTATTTTTTTATTTTTTTATTATTTTGACTATTATTTAACCTAATCAAATTTAATTATTGTACCATCACTTCTTTATTCTCTTAAACTATCTTCTTATTTTTATATTTTCAACCTTCTTTTTCTATTCCTTATCTAATGGTCATCTTCTCTTCATCAAAAAGTAAATTTTAAATTCTCTAATTTTTTTATATAGCTCTCCATAACTCTATGTATCTTTCAATTTCATTATTTCTCTTTTTGATATTTTTAATTACAATTTTTAATTCAAACAATTATAGTTTAGGTATTAATCTAATATTTATTTTTTTTGTGACTTTATATATTTTATTTTATTCTCGATTTATTCATCCTTATTACTTATTTTTTATCTTTTGTTCTATTATATGTACCTATGTTGCATATAAAATTTTAAATGAACTGATTAATTTTTTTTTCCAAAGATAGTAAGTTATATTTCATTAATTATTGAAAAAAAAATACAAAGATGTCCAAAAGCAGGATAGCATAATAAAAGGTGGGGATTTCCCAAAAATACTACACTGAAGGTATTCATCCAACGGTACGTGGTCGAAAAACGAAGAAAAATCTTAAAGAAGAAAGAATGATAAATCAAATTGAATGAAACTAAGAGCTTGCCTCATGGAGATGACGACCTAAACTGGGAGTTCTTTTGATTTTACGGAGTAACTTGACAGAGCTTGCTAGAATGGCAGACGGCATTGAAGTAGAAACTTCAAAAATCAACTGGTTGCGAGCTTTCCAGCAGTTCCAGCAAATGATGGCAAGCAATTGAGGATTACGGTCAGCATTCTTCACCGAGTTAAGCATCTCTGTTGATGCAGTCCACCATGTCCAAAAGTCGTTAGGACTCTGAGGGGGAAGACAGTCATGAAGATAACTCTGAGACTATACATCTTTAATTCTAGAGCAATCGATCAAACAATAAGTGACTGTTTCGGTTGCTTCATGACAGCAAGGGCATATTGGTGATATAGATGGGATGCGGTGATGAATCTGAGCAAGCACCAGAAGCCGGCCATGGAGAGCTTTCCAGATAAATAGCTTAATTTTGTGAGGCAAGTTCAACTTCCATAGATCAGTCCACGACTTTTTCTGTTGCATATAATTAGGGCAAAACTCCAGAAGCGGATGGTAAAATAAATAGTCAGTTCTGTAACCTGAAACTATATCATATTGCTTGGATTTATTCAAATTCCATTGCAATTTTAACTGACAAAATCCTTTTTGCAACGTCTTGGGGAAATAATTCTTGAATGAGATTCTGATTCCAATTCCTAACTTCAGTAATTAGATCTTTAACTCTTGGAACCAACTCAGAAATAGCCTGTCTATTTGGCATGTCAGAAATCATTAAAGGATACGGAGGAGGCAGCCAAGGATCCTCAAAGGTTCGAATATTCTCTCCAGTACCCACAGCCCAATTAAAACCTTTTTCAACAATCTTTCGGCCTTCCAGTATGCTCCTCCATCCCCAAGAAGGTAAGACTCCAATTTCTACCGTTATAGCATTACTATTGCTAAAGTATTTACCTCTTAGGATTTTGGATAATAAGGAAGTAGGCTGTGTTACGAGTCGCCAAAACTGTTTGCCTAAAAGCGCTAGATTTTGAATTTTGAGATCTTTAAATCCAAGGCCTCCTTATTTTTCTGAGCGAGTCATAATGTCCCAGCTAATCCACGCCATCCGCCTTTCAGAACCTTTTTGTGCCCACCAGAACTGAGAAAGTAGAGAGTGAATTTCCGAAATTAAACCATCAGACAACTTGAAGCAAGACAATGTATAAATAGGAATAGCTTCTCCCACTGCTTTAAGCAATATGTGTCTACCACCTGACGATAGAAGATTGCGCTTCCACCCTTGGATTCTTTTCCGAACATTTTCTTTGATCATACTAAAAGAAGCCTTTTTCGATTTAGAGACTGTAGAAGGCAAACCAAGGTATTTATCATGAACCCCAATATGATTAATATTCATAGAGTCAGCCAGTAGTGTACGAGTAGTGGAGGAAGTGTTGTGGCTAAAGAATATAGCAGATTTATTAAGATTTACCCTCTGGCCACTGATGCTTTCATAAGAATTCAATAAATGCAGGATATTTAAACATGCTTCAAGATTAGCCTTACAGAATAAGATGGAATCATCAACAAAGAGGAGGTGGTTGACCTTGGGACATCGCCTATGTATCTGAAGACCCTGAATTAGTCTGTTTTGTTCTGCCTTGTGTAGCAAGAAGGAGAGACCTTCTGCACAGAAAAAAAAAGATAGGGAGATAGAGGATCTCCTTGTCGAATACCTCTATTTGGTTTGAAGAAACCATAAGGTTGTCCTTCCACAATAACAGAATAAGAAACAGTTGTCACTAATTCTCGAATCCACATGATCCACCGCGAGTCAAAACTAAACTTCTCCAATATAAACCAAAGAAAGTGCCATTCCACCCTATCATATGCCTTACTCATATCTAATTTTAGCGCCATTTCATTTTTGAGTCCCCTTTTTTTTGTTCTTCAAGTAATGCATACACTCGTGAGCAATTATGATATTATCAGAGATTAATCTGCCTTTAATAAAAGCACTCTGCGTAGGGCTAATTAATCTATTCATCATACCCTGAAGTCTATGTACAAATACTTTGGAGATAATCTTGTAAAAGACTAAAGATAGGCTTATTAGTCTTACCTGAGTTATATCTTTAGCATCAGAAATCTTGAGAATAAGACAGATCTGAGTGTGGTTAAAACCCTTCAAAATTCTGCCCCCTGAAAAGAAGCTCTTAACTGCTCGAAACACATCACCACTAAGTATGTTCCAAAAGCTTTGAAAAAATTTTGCTGTCATACCATCGTCTCCTGGAGCACTTTGAGGATGAATACTAAATGTTGCACGTTTCACTTCCTCCATAGTCACTTGTCTTTGAAGCCTACGGTTCATGTGAGCTGTAACCTTAGGTTCAAAATCAGTAAACAGAGGTTCAGGGTTCTCATGACAAGTGGAGGAAAAGATGTCCTTGAAATAAGATTCAGCCACAGAAGCAATACCAGCATTTGAAGTAGCCACTTCACCATCACTGCCAGTTTGTTGCCAAATTATATTCCTTCGGGTTCGATTTCTAAATTTCTGATGGAAGAAAGTTGTGTTCTGATAACCGGATTTGAGCCATTTGAATCTAGACTTATCTTTTCAATAAGATTTCTCATTTTGCAATGCTTTTTTAAGTTTGTCCTCTATTTCTGAAATGATGCCGCCTCCATGAATTCCTGCTAAACGAAGTTTCTCTAATTCAGACTGTAGTAAATCAATCTCTACCTTCGAATTAGATCTGTGTTCTTGCTACCATCTAACAATCTTATGCCGACAACGCTTTATTTTTTGAGTTAGGATATACATGGCTGAACCATCAATCTGTTCGTGCCAAACCTCTCTAACAATCTGCCTTATTTCATCATTGGAACACCATCTTTCTTGGAATTTGAATCGGCGTTTAAATCTCTCAGTTCTCGGATTAGAGTCTAAGAGAAGAGGGGAGTGATCCGAGCCTGATTCTAACAATCTAAGAACCGTTGCATTGGGATAGAGTTGCTGCCAATCAACTCCTACCAGGAATCGGTCCAGTCTTTCCTATATCAACTCATCACCCCTCCGTCTATTCGACCAAGTGAATGGTATAAACATACTTTTCATATAAAATTAATAATATTTAACAAAATTTATTTAATATATATATTTTTGCCCCCACTCCTAAAATTTTCTGGGTCCGTCACTGTCTTGAGAGCTACCTGAAAAATATTTGTATTACTTGGACTAGATCAACATAGAAACATGCATATGATTCACACGTGCATGATTCAGTATTAATAATGCCAATGGTAACTTCATAACTTCAGAGTACAATATAAATTGCAGCCATAGAAAGAAACGTTCCATATATATAATATATTAAATATTTTAATTTATTGAATAAGGACATACAAAGTTGTCTTTGTGAACGTAGTTTTATATAACTAATATATGAAAGCTAATACATCTTCTGCAATGCAAGATTTTGTTCTTACTTATCCTTATTTTTTCTTAAATATTAAGAATATTCCAAACATAAATGATCATAATGTAGTAGTAACACATAATGGACCCTATCTGTGGGAGGCATGCACATGAAGACCACCATCAATGTGCAAAGTCAGCATAACCATATAATTAACTTCTTCGTTTTCAAAAGCAAGCTTGAATTTGTAGCTATGACAAAGAACAGCAGCAAAAACCTTCATCTGTCTGTAGGCAAAATCTTTTCCTAGACATATTCTTGGTCCTGCCTGCATAATGACAACAAGAAAATCAAACTTTGAGAATTCAAGAAAAGATTGTTCTGTAAAATATATCATACTTTGCACTAGCTAACCTGAAAGGCTGTGAACTTGAAAGAACTCTGTTGTTGGAAAGCTCCATTCTCATCAAGCCATCTCTCCGGACGGAATTCCTCGGCATCATTTCCCCACAGGAATTCCATCCTGCCCATGGCATATGGTAAATAAGATACCATGTCACCTCTCTTCACACTGAATCCATCTGGCAGAGTTTCATCTGATAAACAAAGTTTACCATCCTGTAACAGCAACAAAGAAGAAATTTTCAACAATTGTGATAGCAAACATGTCTTTTAACTATGTTAGTTTGGAAATGAAAGGTATTTCTATATATATTGCATAGGTTCATCACCAGAGGAACAGCCGGGTAGAGTCTAAGTGTCTCGGTCAAAGCAGCATGCAAATAGTTCATCTTTTGAAGAGTCCCTTCAGTTAAGGCAGTTGTAATTTCATCAATATTACAAGTGTTCTTCAACTTTGTAGTATCTCTGACTTCTTGTGCAATTTTTTCTTGGACATGAGGATTCTTGCAGAGCAAGTAAAGGAACCAGGAAAGAGTAACAGCTGTTGTGTCTCTTCCTGCAATTATGAAGCTGAGGATAATGTCTCTTAAGTACTTTGGATCTGTCTCTTCCAATGCCAGAAACCTTGACACCAAGTCTGCTTTTATCACCTGTCATGAGATGTCATTTTTCAATGTAGAATTGTTATAAAAACTTTGAAAGTTAAGTGATGCAAGAGAGAAGTTTTTAAGTCCTACTCACATGTGAATCATGTTGAGGCTTTTGGATTTGCTCAGTCTTTTTTCTGATAAGTTCATACACAAATTCATCAACAACTTTAATTCGGTTCCTCAGTACTGCTTCCGATCCAATATTGAGGAACCGCTTGATCTTCCATAAGATATCAACATACCGGTATAGGGTTAGGCCACTCGCTTCATCAAAGGCATTGGAGAATTTGGTGCCTTCTTCATATGTTCCACACATTGTGTCCAAGTCTACACCAATAATGATCTTAAACACTTGGTCTAAGGTGGCTTTCATAAACAAATCCTGCCAATAAAAATCATGCAACATGAGATTAATAAGTAAGTTCCTTTAAAATGGATTAAATTAAAAACCATGTCCCAAAATCTTACTTGGAAGTCAATTGCTTTATTTGATATAGCAGCTTCTGAAACAACTCTTGCAAGTGTTACTGCATTAGATTGAAACACTTGAAGGCTAAAATCTTTCACAGCTTTGGTGGAGATTTCTTGGGTTGCCACTTTCCTCTGATGTTGCCACTTTTCTCCATCTACCGTGAATATTCCATCACCTAAAAGATCTGTCAAAATACCATGGTGGTACCACCCCTGCAACAGAATAGAAACCAAACATTAAGAAATCCGGTTTTGGTTGAATAACTGCATAAGGCAGAATAGACATATTAGACATATTTTATTTTAATCAGTAGAGAAATTCAAAAATAAAAAATTATAGAATGTAAAAAGGAAAGAATTTGATAAGGCCTATATCATAGGAATTCGACAGAGTTTTACATCAGTTGTCGAAGGCCTATCATAACTTTCTTCTTTGATCCAGGTTTAGGACTGGCTATCTATATTCTATAACAATATCATCCATGTCTGAGGCAAAACAACTGTTGTTGCAAGCTTGAAATGATGCAATTTCATATAATAAAGTGTTGTACCAAAAATAAAATTGAATTATACCAAAATATGCAATACCTTCCCATAGTTTGCAAAGTTTGTTTTGAGGATATACTCAACATTCACAGGGTCTGCAGTGTAAACCTCATTCCTGAATAAGCTAAGCAACCGATAAGTCTTGTGTTTTTTTGCATGGTCAGTCGTGAAATCATGCAGCCTATGGAAGTTGAAAAACTGGTCTAACACAGTGCCTCCAATCACATGCTGCTTTCCTTTCCTGCTATGGAACCTTCGGAAACTAGTTTGCAGTGCAAAGAATATTAAAGCTATAGTTGCAACAAGTGCTACAGCTGCAGACACAGGTTCAAAATGAAAATTTAAGAATCTCATAATGTAATAACTACACAGAACTTAATAGAATCAAGATACTTTGCAAGTGGGAGGTACCTAGCAGGGTATCTCTATATATAGAGGGATAAATTATTTATCTGTATTTTGCTTCACACATACTAAATAAATGAGTAATTAAGCATTTTTTATTTTTATTTACTTATTTTCAGTAGATATTATGATAATTACAACATGCTACTTTGTTTTTAATGCCTTTTTTCTTTTCAAAATTGTATGTACTTTAGCTTTTACTCTGACAGATAAGCAGATATTTTAGGCACACAAATAAGGTTTTCATAAGCCTGAAAAACTCATATGTGGAAAGATACAAACCATTCATCCAACTTGTATTCCCCTTATTGTGTTACCTCATCAAATGTGCTTGCTTGAGAGGATAAAATAATTCTTCTAATAATTTGTAAGACAAGTCAATATGGTTGATGTTGATTGTCATTGAAGGTATGAATTTTGTGACATGAAGAGAATGTCTGTAATTCTGTGTGAAAATAAGATAAAGCAAGTATTTTAGAATAGTTTATATTTTAAGTTATTAAACTATTAATTTTATTTAGTAAGTAAAATGGACCTAAAATTTTATTTAACCTAATATGAAAAATATAAATATTTTTTAAACTATTCTGGCTATCAGAATTTTGATAAATGATGAAACTATGATATAGGCAAATGATGTTAAATAAATTCCTGTTTTGTTGTATCAAAAAACTAAATAGAAAGTAGAGTTAATTTTTTTTGTTCAGTTTTAATTAATCTATTTTGTCTTCTATTTATCTTGAGTCCTTATCAAAATGCAAAATCAAAAGATATGTTAATGAATTGTTATCATGGTATAAATATCTTTGTCTTATCTTGATAAACTTGACTCTTACAACCTACAAAGTTAGATGCACATTTTGGGCAATGAGCATTAGCCGCCAGGCCTACTAATTGTTGGCCTAATAGGTGATAATGACAAGCTGTCTAAAATTCAATGTTGTTTGATATTTGCCATCACAACTAACAACAAAACTTAAGTACTTAACTGTCTCCTCTTTTAGCATACTTGATCTATTGTAGTTATTGCCTCAGATTATAGTCATTTTCTGCCACCAGATGGTTATGCATATAACAACTTCCATTACCAATACATGGTGAGTGAATATGCAAGCAAACACAACCCCTTTTTTCAAGTCCAATGGATGAGGATTTCATCAAGAAAGAGTTCATAACACAGCAGCAATGCTATTCAAAATAACAAAACTTAAGGTGGCCATAATCATTAAAACAATCACACATTCTGCTGTGACTGATAATTACACTCTGCAGATTTCTTCGTATAACCAATGAAAGTGTGCATCTTCAGATATCATGTCTTCATCTCATTACTTAATTTATTTAAGACAAATACTAATTCTTTCGTTAGAAGTTCAGATGATCTTCCAACTGAAAATTCATGAACCACACCGTTGATTTCAATCATGCTACACCCCGGGATTTCCTTTTTAATTCCTCTTTCTTTCATTAAGTTTCTAATTCTTTTGGCAGCATCAAACCTGCCAGCTTTTGCATATATGTCACACAAGTTCATATAGAAAGCATGATTTTCAGGTTGCAACTCTATCAAATGCAGAGCAACTCTTTCTCCTAATTCTATATTCCCATGCATTTGACATCCTCCAAGTAATGCACCCCAGACATAAACATCCGGCTTCATTGGCAAGCTTCTTATGAGCATCTCCGCCTCCTCGAAGAGCCTGGCTCGACTAAGAATATCGACCATGCAAGCATAGTGATACACTTGTGGTTCAATCGAGTAAACATGTTTCATTATATCGAAGCATCGCCGACCTTTATCAACCAAACCAGAATGAGCACAAGCTGACAATAATCCAACAAATGTCACATGGTTAGGCCTCACTCCAGCTCTCTCCATCTCTGAAAAGCAATCAAGAGCCTTCCAACCTAATCCATGAAGAGCAAATACTGAAATCATAGCTGTCCATGCCGACCCATCCTTTTCAGGCATTTCCTTGAAGATCTCAAAAGCTTCCTGCACGTGCCCACACTTTCCATACATAGTGATAAGAGCTGTTCCAATTACCATATCACACTCTATGATACTTCTTCTCAGGTAACCATGCACCCATTTCCCATGGTCAATAGCTCCAAGTTGAGCACAAGCTGAAAGGACACTAGCCACTGTAATCTTGTCAGGTTTAACGGAATCATCATTCGAAAACAGCAGCATCTCATGGAAAAGTTCCAGTGACTCCATTGCCCTGCCACCTTGAGCCAACCCAGTAATAATCGAATTCCATGTTATTATATTCTTCCTCTTCATCTTCCTAAACAAATCCAATGCCATATCAAGTTCTCCATTTCTCAAACACCCTATAACCATTGAGTTCCAAGTGACAAGATCTGTAACAGGCATTTCATCAAACAACTTGCTGGCATTTTTCAACAGGCCACATGCCATGTACAATCCTATCAAAGAATTCCCAACAAAAACATCATTCAAAAACCCAAACTTGATCACTTGGGAATGAAGAACATGGCCAGTGGAACCATCCAGCCTCCTAGTGCAAGCCTTCACAAGGAAAGGGAAAGTGAGTGAATTAGGGTGAATGTTCCTGCAAAGCATTTTCTTATACAGCATCAAAGCCCTGCAAAAATGGCATCCATTACCTCCTTCCATGTCAGCATATGCTCTGATCATGATGTTATAGACACGAATATCAGGGTTCTTGATCATGTGAAAAACATTGCTGGCGTAGCTGAAAGAACCCCAATTTGAAAAGGAGCAAAAGAAAAGAACACGGGTAATGAGGTGATACTGGTCAGCATTGGATAAAGTTGGTGACTTTAGAATGTGGGTGTGGATTCTTTTGAGCTCTCTTAAGTTCTTGCATTCTTCGATCATTCTGGAAAGTGTGTTCTTCATTATTAAGTACATATGATTGTTCATTTTTGAATTTTGAGAATAATTTCCTCAATTTTATCTCCCAACTTAACATTCTTAACTTATGTTAGTCGTAACCGTGGTTTTGTCATAGAACGACATAATAAAATGAACTTATGAAGACCAATTTGACTTTGATGACCAAATTAAAAGTTTAAAACGCGAGTATAATTTTATCACTATATTTTCTGTGTATATTATTATATTTGGTGTCTATTTGGCCATGATAAACAGTGTAGGTGCTTTGCCATGATCTTACCTGGTAAGTTCTAGCCTGGCCTGGCAAAATTAGATTTCCTATGAATCTGGTACGATATGTCGTATTGTATATAAAAGAAATTTGTCGCGTGGATTACTGAATGATGTGCTGGCAAACAAAGTGTTTATTCTAATTTCACCAGCAGAACAGGAAATTGATTTCTCAGCATATTCTATTAGAGACCAATGTATGT
>NC_029789.2:145556812-145568978 GCF_000816755.2 Arachis ipaensis | reverse complement strand
TGGGAATTTTTTTTTAATTATTTTTTATTCATTTAATTTTTATTTGGGCCGAATGTGATTTTATTTATCTTTTTGTTGTTTGACAATTTTGAGTGGTGTTCGAAGTCTATATTGTTTTTTAGCAATAAAAAATTAAAAACCTCATTTAAGTAACAACAACTTGAAAATTCATTGCAAAAAATATCCAATATATAGATATACGAGTTATACAGGAAATAGGAGTTCATTGTGATATCCCTCGAGGTTGTTTAAGATGAAAGAAGTGGTGAAGGATTGATGACGTGTTTCTGGGAAGATGTTTGGCTACAAAGTGATCCGTTAGAATTGAGTTTTCCGAGGCTTTTCTCCATTTCAAACAAAAAAGGATCTGTCATAGGAGATTGTGGGTTCTGGGATGGGTTAGAGTGGATTTGGAATTTTCAGTAGAGGCGAGCTTTATACCAATGGGAGCTAGAATTAGTGGATCTGTTGCATGAGACCTTAAGGCCTATAAAACTATCACATGATAAGCCGGACAGAATTTTTTGGAAGTTCGACAAAGAAAGTATATTTTCAACTAACTCGTTTGTGCAGGTAGTACAGTCAGAAACTCTTCCGGGAGATATAACCAGCTACAGTTTCACAAGAACACTATGGAAATGTTTGGTGCCGCGCACGAGAGGAGTTATTTATTTGGTTTACTCTGATAGGAAGAGTAAATACTAAAGAAAGACTCCATAGATTGGGAATTATTAGTCAATGTGATAACATGTGCGTCCTGTGTAACAAAGAAGTTGAACATATTCACCATTTATTCTTGGGGTGTGAGTTTACTTGGCAGGTGTGGTATCAATGGCTAACTGAATTTGGGAGATTGTGGACTGTCCCGGGCTCACTGAAATAACACTTTGAGAGTTGGACATGTGCTGCTAACAGGAAGGTAGAGCGCAACAAGTGGCTCATTTGCTTTTTCTCGGTTATTTGGAACGTTTGGCTCGAGAGAAACGGACAAATTTTTAATAACAAGGAAGCAACTGCAGAGGTGGTATTTCAGAAATCCTTAAACAGTTATAGAGAATGGAGTAGTTTAGATCCTTTCTGTTGTTGATGGCAATGCCGGAGATGACATGAAGAAAATTTTTGTCTTTATTTTCTTATTCTTGTTGAATTGTTGGCTTGTTTGTCGCTCCACTTTATTGTGTTGAGCTCTCTTATTCAAAAAAAAGATGGAAGAAGTAATGCAGAGATATCTATTCTTTGCTGTGACGAAGGGATTTCGTCCTAGTGTTTACTCAAGTTGGGAAGATACCAATGAGCAGGTTGTTAATTTCACGTTTTTAGAGTATCACAGATTCAATAATTACGAGCAAGTGGTGCTCTGTTTTAAGTTTAGAATGGCTTGCAGACTGAGCATCAACTTTGAAAAGTCTAGCTTGATATCGGTAAATTTCAGTCAGGAGTGGGGCCAGGCGGCAACTCTTCTAGTGAAGTATTTGGGTATTAATCTAGGGGCTAATCCACGACTGGTAAAAACATGGAAGCCGGTAATAGACAAGGTAGAGGAGAAACTTAGTCTGTAGAAAGCAAAGGTCCTCAATAAAGCAGGGAAGTTGGTTCTCATTAAGTCGGTCATCAATAGCCTACCTGTTTACTATCTGAGTTTGTATAAAATGCCAGTTGCGGTGGCGAAAAAATTAATTTCATTGCAACAGAGATTCTTTTGGGGGAAGGATGATGGAAGAGCTGGGTTGCCTCTTGTAAACTGGGAGTTGATACAGGCACTGAAGAAACTAGGAGGGCTAGGGATGAGAGATGCCATGGTTCACAACACTGCCTTATTGTTCAAGTGGTGGTGGAGATTTTCTAAGGAAGAATGCCCATTATGGAAGAAGGTTGTGTGCTCGTGCAATAATCTGAACCCGAACCAGTTGTTATCGACCCAAGCTTTACCAGCAAAAAGGAGCCCGTGGAAAGATATATGCAACCTGCAAATAAAAGAGCAAATTGTCAGACAGAAGATGATTGATAGACTTGCTATAGAAGTAGGAGATGGTAGAGCAACCAGATTTTGGGAGGATACATGGTTACAGTTGGGGAAGTTGAAAGACTCCTTTCCAAGGCTTTTCTTGATTTCAAATAACAAAGGATCCGTAATTGGGGACTGTGGGTTTTGGGATGAGTTAGAGTGGGTGTAAAACTTCCAATAGAGGAGGGAACTCCGCCAATAGGAGACTGAAAGTTTGAATCAAATGCTAGATATCTTGCACGCTGTGAGATTGATAGCAAGTGTACAAGATAGAGTGGTGTGAAAATTTGACAAGGAAAACATTTATACTACTAACTCATTTGTGCAGGTCTTGCAGGAGCATACTTTGAAGGATGATATCCTTAGATACAAGTACACAAGTGGAATCTGGAAAGGACTAGTACCCCCTCGAGTGGAGTTGTTCACTTGGTTTGTGCTAGTAGGTCGAGTTAACACGAAGGATCGTTTGAGTAGATTCGGCATTATTGATCAGAATGATAATGCTTGTGTGATGTGTAACAAGGACCTTGAATCTGTGCAACATTTGTTTAATTTGTTATGTGTGAGTATGCTTGGTAGGTATGGTGCGCATGGATTACTCATGTGGGTCGGGCTTGGTGCATTCCAGGATCCATCAGAGAACTCTTTGAGAGTTGGAGGACGGTTCCGTTGAGAAAAGAGGAGCGCAAAACATGGTTAGTGGGATTTTTCTCCGTGATATGGAATATCTGGTTGTGTAGAAATGAACTTATTTTTTAGAATAAGGCAACGGTCGTGGTGGAATGCATTGCTAGAACGATTTGTAGCTCTAAGGAATGGTGTGAAACAAACTCATGTTGTTGATGGCTTTGCCGGAGATGACATAGGAGTTGCTATGTATTTTTTCTGTTTCTTGCTCCACCTAGTGTGTTGAGCTTATTTTGACTTCCAAAAAAAAAGTTTAGAATGTCTTCTATCGGTGCCGAGAGAGCTGCACACCTTGAGATAGTTGGATCTGAATGGGAAGGAAGTAGACGTCGGACCTGCCACCTCCGATCTGGATGCTCGGCTGCTGAACTTCCACCCTCTTCAATGGCTTCCACTTTCTCGCCATTAACGAAGATGCGTCTCATTTTCGGTGACGAGAGATGGGGCTTTCATTTCGTCTCTGCATCCAATCTCATAAAACTGGGAATTATTTGGAAATCCAACATGTTTTATTTTGATTTATTATTTGGTCAAGCAATGTCCTTTTTATTTACTGTTTTTTGTCGCTCATAATGTTCCATAAAAAAAATTTGTGAAACGCGGGCTTTTTTCCCTTCCAAAGCCCAATTCCTCCTCCTTGGAAAAAAAACAATAAGGAGTGAAATACAAAATCAGAGAGTTAGTTGGCCCAATTTTTTCTCGTTAGGAGAGTGTTTTCTCTCGATAGAAGAGTATCTCAGAACACTAGGTTCTACTTTCTGAATTGTTGTTCTCTTTAAATTTATCTAAACTATACTGTTTCAACGATTACCATCTATATAACCAATTCAAATTACCTTCTCAAATATTCACCTCCAACCCAAAATTTATCTTTCTCAATAACCATCTTACCTATCATGGCTACCTGACCTTCAAACGCCACAAGACATTCCTCATGTTGGCTTCACCTATCGTATATAAACAATGGTACAGCATTATATTATTATCTGAAACAGATGTCAATCTAACAGCATTAAACACATAATATATCATCCCCAAACATCAAGAATAATCGTCACTCATAGTGAAATTCTCTTCTAATCTACATAACCTTTCATCATGGCCAGACCAAACATGGACACTTAACCCATAGAAGGCCCCACCATCACCCTGAACACACAACTAAGTCCCGGTTTTAAGCCAAATTGTTTTAATCTGATTGGCAGAATTATCACAGATAGAGACCTCAAGTTTAGAGTCATCAAAAACTCCATTCTGGGCATGTGGGGTAACCACAGAGATGTCTTAATCTCCGAAGTGGGGAGAAATAAAGTTCTTATAAGCTTGAAGAATAGCAGACTCGAAAAAAGATTTCTCAACAACGGTCCGTGGAACGTAAGAGGTAATCTAATGAATCTTCAACAATGGTTGTATGGAGAATCTATTCTTGATGTGAGCCTGATGAGCGGATTTTTCGTGGTATAAAATTTCACAATTGAAATCTCGTTGCAAGTATAGTTTCTACACCAACAAACAATCCTCACATCAAAAATTTATTTGTCACAAGTACAAACCCCAATAAAAATAACCGAAATATTTAAACTTCGGGTCATCTCCCTAGGAATTACAATGAAGTGTTTTGTTATTGGCTATGAAGGAATGTTTTGAGGTTTTTGTAATAAGAGACAAGGAATGTAAATAATAAGAGAAATAAGCTAATAACTAAGAAAGTTCTTGGCAAGGAATGAGAATTAGAAGTCATATTCTCATTATCATCATCAATTGTGACAAGAATTGTCCATTGCTCCACTTAGTTAACCTCTAACTATGAAGGAAAGTCAAGTGGATATAATCAACTTGAGTCCACAAGTCCTAGTTAAATCATAGTGAAAGACTAGCTTTAGTGAAATTCAAGTCAATTAGCAACTTTCAATTATCAATCAACAAAATAGTTTGATAACTCAAGAGTCTCCAATTACTCAACCAAAGTCAAGAGGAAAAAATTTTACACTAAAATCCAACCAAGTATTTTATCAAACACTTGAAAGGCATAAAAGAAAAGCATAGTAAAATGACAAGAAATATAAAATCTAACACTACCAAATGCAAGGAAATAACACGAACAAAGTAATTAAACAATAAAGGAACATAAAACATAAATTGCATTAATTGAAATCAAAGGAAACAAAAGTGCATGAACATAAAAATGACTAGAATAAGAAATTAACAAAAGAAACTAGAAGAGTAAAGATGTAGCAACAAGAAATTGAAAGGAAGAATAGATGAAAACAAGAATTAAAATCTAGATCTAAGAAGAGATTTGAACCTAATCTAACCTAATTCTAGAGAGAATAGAGAGCTTCTTTCTCTAGAATTCTAACCTAAAATATGATAAAAACTAAACTATGCCTACTTGGTTCATCCCCCCTCCATCCTTGGGTTCAATAGCATCAGAAATGAGTTGGATTGAGCCCAAAATGCTTCAGAAATCGCTGGCCACGAGTTGCCTTAAGTGAGTCATGTTGATTCTGCGACGCGTGCGCGTAGAGCGACGCGTACGCGTCACCAAACGCAAGGCAACTATGGCAAATTTTATATCATTTTGAAGCCCCGGATGTTAGCTTTCCAACGCAACTGAAACTGCCTCATTTGGACCTCTGTAGCTCAAGTTATGACCGATCCGAAAACAAACTCGACTTTCAACCAATCCGAAAACAAACTCGACTTTCAATCGATCCGAGAAGAAATTTGACTTCCAACTAACTCGAGTACAAACTCGCCTGTCAATTTTGTTAACTTTTTAAAAGGTCTCTACTTACACGAGTAAAATTATATATTTTATTCACACATACTTTTGCATTTATATTTTGTGCAGCTAATATTTATTAATTTATTAGTTATATTCAAACCTCAATATATGTTCTATACTTTGAATAATTCTTACAATTAGTATACCTTTTTTTTTTTCTCCTTCTCTATTCTTTATCTATATTTTTGCAAGACAATACTCATCGTTTTCTATTTCTATTACTAAAGATCATTGATTCTTGTGCTTTTATTTAAAAAAAAAATGAGAAAGAGACATCCTATATTAGAATACAAATTAAAGCCATTCATTTATAATAATGACATATAACAACCATTTCAATTTAACTTTTTATTTAATCATGTATTATATTCTTATTATTTGATGATTTTCTTTTATACAATTAAATGACAGTAACGATGAATTTAAATATTAAAATTGGATTCCATCAAAAAATCAATTGTATATAATTATTATACTATTCACTTTATGCTATTAAATTTTATGTTACTATTTGTTTAATGCAAAAAGTTAAGCAAAAAATAATTACAAACATACAAATTTGTTATTTTTGCACAAAAAATATACTTCATAGCTAAACAAAATTTATTATATTATTTAATGACTAATTATTTTATTACTCTATTAACAATTTAATGTAGATTTTACGAAACAAAGTTATAATATTAACAAATAAAATTAAATAATTCACATTTAGTATGTATGACATTTATACGTCGTTTTCTTTTCTACAATTATCAACTTTCAAGGTATATTTTTTTACTTTGAACTCCAGTACTTTTACAATATATATTATTTAATATATGTTGCGATTTTATACATATTTATTTTTCTAATTTATCTTATTCATGTTTTAATATAAATTGTAAATATTCAATAACTAATTGCTTTGAGCGAAAAATTCATCAATAAGTTGTTGTGGGTTGGAAAATTTTTTAAGACAATTAATCATTATATTCTCGGATCATACAATTGATTCCATCAATGGATATTTATTTCTGAACTTTTCAGTTCACATATAATCAAATGCTATACGCATGTCATGAAAAATTGTTCTCAAGCGGAAAAATATCTTTTATACAATTATCTTGATTGAATGACTCTTACTACTTAATTATTTTTTAAATAAGTGTCGAAATAATAACCCGACTAAGCTTGGATTCACCATATCATTATTCACTTATATTTTAACCGAATTATAACTTATTTTATTTTTTAAATTTAGTCTGAATCATACTATGATCCATCACCTTATAGTTTGGTATTTATTATGCATTATGAGTTATAACTCGACTTTATTTATCTTTATTATTCTAAGTTTGTAACAGAGGATCTTAATAACTATTATTTTGACTTAATGATCAACAGTCATAATAATATCAACTTTATTCATCAACTATATACCTATAAAAATATCAATTTTATATCTCAAGAACACAAACATAATAAGTTCTATTTTATATTTAATATTCTATATTCATAAAATTATTATACTTCTTAAATATTTATTGACTTGAACGTCGGAATAACTTTTATAAGTAGCTATTTTCTATATTCTTCTTAACGATGTATATATCTTTTAAAAATAAAAAGACAAATTTAATTTTTTTCTAAAACGAGATATACCTGCAAAGTTTATTTACAACATATATCATGTGCGCTCTGCGTACCAACTAAGCATGCATAACTACTAGTCTACTGCTACTTTATTTTATGTTTTTAATATACTTTCTTAATAACGTGAACTAATGAGTAATTATATTTATATATAATACAGATAGTGTATCCATGTATCTATTAATCCATTATTCTTTTTATCAAATATGCGCAATAATAATAGATATAAATAATTAGGATTGTATTAGTGGAATTCCTAGCTAACAATAGGATTCACGTCACTAGTGCAATAATTTGATAAAAAGAAATAGGTAAACAAAATAAATAAAAACTTTAATTAAGCATTGATACATTATTATATTATCCATGAAAAAATTAATTTAAATTGATTAAATAATTAATTTTTTTATTTGTTTAAATAAATATTATAAGGCAACAAAGAAAATATATTAGCCACGAGGGAGTAAACAATTATTAGTAGTGTATATACCATTCACACCGACAAAAAAATATTATCCACGAGGATATAAATAATTAGTAAGAGGAGTATTAGAAGTCAGATTTTGTAATTTATAATTATTAATATTTTTAATAATATAAAATTATTTTTTTAATTAAATATTAATCAAATTTTAATAAAAATACTCGTTATTAAATTTTTTGTTGCCCATGAGGTATATTATCGAGTCCATTTAGGGAGACAATAGACTATTTATACAATGTGTATAATGGGCTATTGAGTTACAAAATGAACATCCTATACTATCTAGAATAACCATGATTTTTTGGGGTTTACTAAAAATCGAACTCTTGACTTTTCGGATCTAGAGCTCTAATATCATGTCATAATACCACTCGTCCAAAAGCTTCACCTAATAGAAAAAAATAACACTAATAATTATATCTCTAATACTCACTAAATCTCTATTGTACACATTGCTTCTCCTACTTTCCCTTATAAATAATTAGTAGTGTATACAAAATTCCCACACAAAAGCACAAGAAACAAAAGAACTCCCAAACACACACATAACAGTTCCCATGGTTTCCAAGGCGACGAAGGAGAACGTTTTCCATGGAAACAGCAATGGCAATAGTGTTAGTATTGATGAGTTGTTCAAAGCTCAAGCTCACTTGTATAGAGTAATGGCAAGTTACACCTTACCAATGTGTGTGAAGTGGGCCATCGACCTTTCCATACCAAACATCATCCATAACCGCCATTCCCATTCCATTTCCCTCTCCGATCTCGTGTCGGCTCTTAACGCTCCACCACCAAAAACTCAATATGTCCAGCGCATCATGCGCTTGTTGACACACGACGGTATATTTGCCGTCGTGGTCAACCAAGAAACTAAAGAAGAAGAATATGTTCTTACTCCCACTTCTGAGCTCCTTGTAAAGGGCACTGATCATTGCGTCTCGGCCATGGCCGAGTACATTATTAACCCAACTACGGTTGGGTTTTATAATTATTTGGCTAAATGGACTTGCGACGAGAAGGGACAAACAACTGTTGAAACTGCTTTAGGGTCTTCCGTTGGCTACTGGGATTTCATTCATGAAAATCCTAAGGAGTTGAAGATTTTCAACGATGGTATGGAGAGTGATTCAAACGTTGTGAGGTTTGCTTTGAGGGATTGTAAATCGGTGTTTGAAGGGTTGGATTCGTTGGTTGATGTTGGTGGGGCCACTGGTAACACTGCTAAGATCATTTGTGAGGCGTTTCCGAAGCTGAAATGCACAGTGTTGGATCTTCCACATGTTGTTGCTGGTTTGCCTGAAACTGAAAACTTGAAATTTTTTGGAGGGAGCATGTTTGATTTTATCCCTCATGCTGATGCTATTTTATTCAAGGTAAGTACGAAACAATTCTTACATTACATGGATGCCACTTTAATTATTATTTTATTAAATAATAATACACATCCAAATCTTTTTATTAACAAAATTCAATTACAATCCCGCTACGTTACCAATAACATTTCTGCCAACTTCTGATAACTCTTGTTTATAATTGTATTTAATAGAAGTGTCTTTGTAGATGTGTCTAACAAAAATATCTTGTTTATGACTATGTCTAATAGAAGTGTCTTTATATACATATTTTCTAGATGTATTTTCTTGTACATGTGTTTAAAATATAATAATTAATTATTGTTGGCAATAAGTTGTCAGGTAGTATATTGGATGGAGGTAATACTAGGGAGACAAAAAAAACAGCCAGAACTTGCCTTATTTAGCATTCATTAATTGTTGCGACAATTAATGAATGCTAAATAAGGCAAGTTATGGCTATTTTTGACTAATTTTCTTTTGTTACCAAACATTTCCGATTGGGAAAATTGATCCTCTCTAGTTTTTTTAACATTTGAGAGAATAAAGTGTGATCTCTCACCTTTAATTCTATAAGTGGGACCAAAAATAAAAAAAAAAAGAGAGAGTAATAAAGGATAAGATTAACCACAAGACACTATTCAATTTTTTTTCCACTAAAGAGGATTCACTCCCGTATATTGATACCCTATACTTTTTCATTCAATTAAGTTAGTCTAACATAATAAAAATTAATTATGACTAATATTATTTTAAGTTTTATTATTTAATTTAGTTAAATTTAATTTATAAAAATATTTTAAAATGTATCATTTCTCTATTTTATTCTACCTTAAAGGTAGCATTTTTTATTGCTATATGTATTTTATTCCTACATATATGTTAGCAGTTTATTTTTAGTCAACATGTAATTAATAATTTAATTTTCATTGTTGCGTGCTGCATATTTTGTTATATAATTCATTTATTTTGTCTTAAGTTAGTCACATATTGAAAATCAAGGTTAATTATTATTTTATAATTAAGTAATATGTGCTTAATTATTTTCAAATCAACGTTACACGTACTTTAAAAAGTTGAAAATATTTAATAACAAAAAAAAATTAACCAAAAATATAATTTTTTACAATAATTAATTAATGCTAAATAAAATAAATTTTTTTTTTGTTTTCATAATATTATCGTAAAAAGTTTTTTATACAATTGAACGGTAAACATTTTTGTGAGACTACCGCAATCTAATCTAATCAAACGAGCCTTCTTAAAATCTATAAAATACGGATATTTCGCTGAATTACCATATTTTAGACACGACCCTCATTGATATTCCTCTAACACACGGGCTAATTGTATTAAACTGTCTTAATAAAAAAAATTTACTCCAAACACATTGAGACACATCTAAATACTATTACGTATCAGTGTGTCTAACCGTAGAGTATGAGGCACGAACACTTCGTTGAGTTATCGTGTTCACGTGTCGGACACATTTCAGACACGTGTTAGCATATCCAGTCTTATTCTTAATATATATTCTTGAAATAAATTTAGAAATAGTATATATTATTTATTAAAACAAAAAATATTTTAAACACTTTATATAAATAAAATAAAACATTAAAAATAATTAAAGAATCAATTTTTGTTAATATTAATATAATATCAAAATATTATTATGATTTATATAAAAAATATTTTATAAAATTTTAAAATTTATGTGTCAATATATCTCATATAATATAAGTGTTCGTGCATCATAGTTTAAAAAGTTTAAATTTCGTGGTAAAGCTTAGCTCTTACATTGATGTTTGATATTGGGCTGAGAATATGAAGAGAGAATTTCAACTTCATCTCTGGGCCAAAATAAACTAATCAACTTAATAAAAAAGCTAAACACTCATCAATAGGCCCAGCACAATCTTTTGCTACATAGACAAAATGACAAATAACTTTTGCTGATGAGCTGTAAGCCAGATGCCATTTATCACCTTGTCTGGTACGGAGGGAGCTGAGAGCTTTTGGATTCTAATCTCTCCTAACATGTGTAACAGTATATATATTGTACTTGAGACTTGTGATTTTTTAATTTTTGATATTAGATTTATAATTTATAATAATATATAAAATTTAGTATATTTTTTTATATAGAGATACAATTATAATCTTACAATTTGTGAAGTTTAACTTTTTTAAAATTTTAAAACACAAAATCGATTCTTCAATTTGTGGACTTAGACAAATTTAACCCTTAGATTTATGGACTTTAATTTTTTTAAAATTTTTAAAACATAAATCGAATTCTCTAATTTATGATTATCTTTATATTAAATTAAAACACATCATTTTTTTATAACTGAAAATAATACAACAATAATTTTATATTAAAAAAAATCAACCAAAACTTATTTATAGGCATAGGACATGAGAAAATACAAAAGAATTAGTATAGATACAATTTATTTTTATTTTTTATTCATTTTTATAATTATATATTTTTTTAAAAAAAAATGAATAAAAAAATACAAAAATATCAATTTTTATGTTTTTATCTTTTGTGTCTTATTATCATCAGTGTGTTATTGTGTATATATCCTGTTCTCAAAACTGACTAGCCCTAGTGACAAAAATAGTTGTCTTCTTCTAGATAGTCACACCAGATTCGAATCTCGGTAGTAGTTGAGCTGTGGTTGAAAAATCAAAAATGAAAAGTCTTCTAGTTAGTGAAGTATGATTTCATTGGTTCATCTTTTTTTATTTAATCAACTAGTGGCAAGAAATTTAATTCTAATATTGTTTTAAATATTAAATTTGTTTTAATGTATGCAGTGGGTTCTGGGCAATTGGAGCGATGATCATTGCATACAAGTCCTAGAAAAATGTAAGGAAGCAATTTCAGGAAAAAGTGGCGGAGGAAAAGTGATTATTATTGACATAGTAATAAATGAAAATGAAGATGAGCATGATGTGATGGAACTAAAACTATTTTCTGATATAGCTGCAATGACTCTTCTTGATGGAAAAGAGAGAGACGAGAAAGATTGGAAAAAACTCTTCTTCAAAGCAGGCTTCAAGAACTACAAAGTGTTTTCCATATTTGGCTTTAGGTCGCTTATTGAGGTTTATCCTTAATTAAGGAGATCATGTAATTTATGAAGCAATCTCTAATGTCAAAAAAACTATGCTTGCAAATAATAAGTCATTATTCATGGCAACAC
>NC_029789.2:145550063-145556641 GCF_000816755.2 Arachis ipaensis | reverse complement strand
ATATTTGATTATTTTTGTTATATTTTAAAATTTTCAAAAACTCATTTATTATTTGTATCTTTAAAATTATTTTTATGAACGATATAAATTTTCACAAGTCTATTTTATTAGTTTAAACTATTAGATATTTACCATTTTAACTAACTTTATATTTTTTATTATCCTACATATTTAATTATAAAAAGATGGATTGATACGCTAGTTTAATATCATTCTACAAAAATTATTAATTCAAATGTAAATTCATAATATTTTATTACTAATTTTATCTTAAACTACGTATTTTATTTATAGAAGATGACTTCGAACTTGGTCAAATCTTAGAGAAACATTGGTAAAAAATAACAAACTAAGGGTTAAGGCCTTCGTGCCCAAAAATTAAAATGAGCCACATATTTAAAAGTGAAGAACTAAGATGATCATTTTTGTAAAATTAAGGACACTTAAATTGTCAATACCTTTCTAAATTGTGAAAGAATGCATCGGCAATTACATTCCTATTAAATATGATTTTGTTAAAAGAAAATATCACTCCAACCGACCTTAACTGTATTATGTCCAATAATAATACTAGTATATCTATTTGTGTAACATAGATTTTCAACGATGCTATGGAGAGTGATTCGAATTTGTATAGCTTCGCAATGAGATTGCAAACCTGTGAGCAACACTGCAACAGGGAACACTGCTAAGATTATTAGTGGGGAATTTCCTAAGATAAAATGCAGAGTGTTGGACATTCCACATGTTTGTTATTTCTGTAGTCTGTAATGCATGATTCGGATGATGATCACAGCAAACAAATCCGGAAAATGCTAAAGCTATTTCGAGGAAAAGCAATGATGGAGGACAAGTGATATAGTGATAAATGAAGAAGAAGATGGGCATTAAATGACAAAGTTAAAGCTCTTGCAAGACAAGGGTGTGATGACTTTTCTGTATGGAAAGTTGAGGGATGAGAAAGAATGGAAGAAGCTTTTATTGGATGCAGACTTCAAAGACTACAGAATATTTCCCTCGTTTGGGTTTAGGTCTCTTATTAAGCTTTACAAACCAGACATGAGTTCAAATAAAATGAAGTCATATATAAAAGGTGTAAAAGATTAAAATACTTCAGGAAGAAAATATAGACAGAAATAAATATTATATATTTCTTTTTTTGCCATATCATGGCCAATCCTTTTCTCAAAAAGTAAAAAAAAAAACAAAAATAGCAACATATCATGGTTCAATGTCTTTCGTACACTACCAAAAGTAATTTCTTATACTTGCTATCAAAATTGAGATAAATTAAAAACAAAATAAGGAAAAATCAGCCTGGGGTTCAGACGGCCAACTAAATTGGGAAGGAGGCAAGGTTTAGGAATGTGTGAATTACAAATCAATAAGTTAAAAAAAAAAAAAAGAAAAGAAAAAAGATTATATGGATAAAGGGCTATGGGGGCAGAGTGAATCCATAAACTTGAATCCTGTTTGGTCTTTCCCCCAAAACTTTTTGCATTAGTTATGCCCACGTAACACCCAGAGCAGAGGAAACACTCAGTCCCCGACTCCTTTACCATCTCTTTCCACCTTTGTTGAAATTACCTCTCCCATTCGAAAACCTATCGTTCTGGCCGAATCTACCATTCCTGCCACCACCTCTTCCAAACCTGTTCCCACCATTTCTATCATTAAACCCTCGACCGCCACCAAATCTGCCCCCTCTTGGTTGCTCTCTTTCTTGCAAACGTGGTAATGTTTTCAACACCTCTAGGCTTACATTACCAGCTTTCTGCTGACCTGTAGAGCAAAAATAACTGAATTTAAAATATGAACAGAACATTATAGCTTCTTTTGTCAGACTTGGAACATAATTTGGACTTTATGGAATGTTAGTATGTTACGACAAAATTTTATACGTTGACAGGCTTAAAAGACAGCAATTAGAAAAACACTCGCAATTACTAGTTTACTACTATGATGACAGTGGAAGTTAAACGAAGCAATGTGTGTGTGCGCGTGCACATAGGTGAGAGAAAGAGCTTTGTTTTAAATTGCTCAAAATCTGAAATAAATCATTTAGAAATAAAATTTACCAGTAAGATAAATGTCTAAATCCTTGGCTGGTACATCAAACACTGCACCATTTCCATCTGCAGTGAGAGTCAAACCCTGCACAGCCTCAACCTGCTCCTCGGGCAAGAATCTCCTTAGGATTCCGAAAACAAAGCTGATACCAACCCACAACATCATATGTCAAATAGGAGGAAACAACCAATGCCAAAAACAAAATCCAGTTAATACTAATACTTGAAAGTAGTTGACAACTGAAGAATCAAGTCTATACCATCAATTGAAGTAACCAAACCACTAGAATACAAAATTTCTAGATTCTAATTTGAAGAAAGACGACAGTAATTAAACATTGTAGTAGAATACTCACGACGGCGTGAACATAGGTTTTCCAATCTCAAGAAGCAGTGTAACGTAATTCTCCATGGAAGTCAAAACTGATCTTTTCTTTATCTCGGTAAAGCCCTGGAAAAAAAACACAATATTTACCTGAATTAGAGAATTATATGGAAGATGAAGGATCTGATACATTTATAAAAACTATATTTCAAGGAAAATACATGTTAAACATATAGAGGATTAATTGACTGACCACAGCCTTGGCAAGTGCTTTTGCAAGTAGATCAGCAGCTGATAAACCAGAGTTGTTCAAAAGCTCCTCAGCCGCAGACTTGAACGCAGGAATCACACTGTGCACATGACATATGTTAGCATTAGAAGAAAACAAATGTTAACAGAAGTGAATAACAAAAACCATACCTATCAGACACTTGGGTAATCATTTCAGCAGCTTCTCCACCAACAGCTTTGGCAATATCATCAGGCTGGGGGGCAGATATGTGCTCAAATTTCACACCCGATTCCCTTTCTATTTTAGATACATTTGATCGCCTGGGATCATAAAGCATTACAGCAACTCCCGTATTTCCTGAAAAACCCAGAGCCTAGAATGTAACCCACAAGCTCAATAGCACAAACATAGCAATAAAAAAACCTAACAAAATTCTGAAAATACCTGCTCTTCCTGTGCGCCCAGATCGATGAATGTAGGCTTCTACATCACGTGGGGGCTCACACTAAATCCAAAACAATCGAGCATATCAGATCAGATCAACATCAATAAAAAGATGATGCATTATATATTTGGCATGTATAGACATCAAGAGTACCTGGATAATTAACTGAACATCATTAATATCTAAACCCCTTGCTGCCACATTTGTGGCAACCAAAGTCATGAATTTCCCAGACCTAAAACCAGACAGTGTAACCTGCAATAATGGTAGAGTTAAGAGGAGGAAAAATAGCAAAAGCAGAACCCAAGCATTGTTATTTGAAAAATATATGTACAACAGCAGGGGGTCATTACACAAGGAAATCAATTTCAAAACAACTTGCAACATGGTGAACATGTAAGATGAAAATCTCCAAAAAATCATCGAAATACATGTAGCAGCTCACCTCACGTTGTGATTGCTGTATATCACCATGTAGAGCTCTTGCTCCGGGCAACAAGCCGGCAAGCTCAGAAGCAGACTCCTTTTTCTCAGTAAATATAATTGTTCGGCCTCCACTGAAACAAAACCATATGTCAAATAAATGCTTCTAAGTATTCATAAAATGATGTAGAAATAAGAAATGAATGACAAAATAAAAAACAACCTGCTATAACAGCGAATAATGTCTGGGATAAGCTGGGCCCTGGCAGAACCGTTACATGGAAGAACAATATGTCTAACATTGGTGCTAGCCTTCATTTTTGCATTTCCCACCAGATCTGCAGTTTTTTTATCTGGTTTCAGAAATTTTCCAGAAATCTGACAACAAAATAACATTTCATAAGGAAAAAAATATATTGTAAAAAAATGAATTAGAACATAGGATGATCACAAACATACATGCTTAACCCAGTCTGGCAAAGTAGCACTGAAAAGAAGTGTCTGAACTTTGCTAACATCTTGTACCTTGCCTGTAAAAATCAAGGACCATTGTTATACTGAAAAAAGAAGGAAGCTGCAGAGTAAAAAATCAAACACTGGCATGGAACATCAGTGGCCTCAAATAATTTATAAATTACAGATTAAAAAAAAATTGGCCAAAGAGGCAAAAATCAAACAAAATACCTAGAATTAGTTCCACATCTTCAACAAAACCCATTCTGAGCATCTCATCAGCCTCATCAAGGACACGGAACTTTAGCTGGCTCAGGTCAATATTTTCCCTCTCTATATGATCCTAAATAAAATCAACAATAGCCATTAAATAGACTGAAGCTTCTACTATTAACCATTGGCAATAGGTATGAATCATATTGCAAAATGAAAAACCATTATATGAAACCAACAAATATTATACAGGCAATACCTTCACACGACCTGGAGTGCCAACAACAATATCAACACCTCTCCTAAGCTTACTCTCTTGAGTCTGGTATGGAGCCCCACCATATAGACAGCAAGAACTCAATCCCATTGCCCCACCATAAACTTCAAAATCAGCATACACCTAATCCACAACAGAAGAAACAAACATAAATATAACTGCAAATAAAAGCACTTAAACCACTTCCGCAGTCAGCTATTGTAAGTTAACTAGTTAAGTATACCTGATTTGCCAATTCCCTGGTGGGTAAAAGAACAAGGACACTTGGAGCCCTCCCAAAACCGGTCTTTCTGAACGCTTTGGCAGGACCATTGATTAAAGACTCTAGTAGGGGCAACACAAAAGCCAGAGTTTTACCCTGAAAATGCACGAGCAGGATGATTTAAAACACAAAAAAATTGCGTAGCATCAGAACTATTTCACCTCTCATAATAATCATTTACAAGGCCAAAATTGAAACCCCATTCACCAAAGAACTAAATACTTCAATTAACTCAGACATGGTATTTCTTAGGCCACACTAATTCCTAATATGTTAATTAATATATGTATCCTATCATACCAGAACTAACTTGAAGCTCAAACTCCAGAAACATGGCAAATCAACATATTCGGTAACAAACATAAACACGTGCAAATGCAATTAAGAAGAAGCATTACCAATCAGGACAAAAAATTGATTTTTTTTCTCTTTGTTCTCTTAAAAACAAAAATAGAATATTGATAACAGATCAGAGCGTGAGCTGAGAAATAAGGGCATAAATATACCTGACCGGTGCGAGCACGACCAACCAAATCAGAGCCATCGAGGATGATGTCGAAGGTCATGGCCTGAATCGGGAAGAGAGACTCAATTCCCTTCTCCTTAAGCTTTGCCCTAAGAGGCTCGGAGATTCTGAAGTTGGTAATGGCGTTAGGATCCTCCTCCTTTTTGAGAACCTCTTCTTCCTCCTCCTCTTCCTCATCCATGTCCAACTTGGCCTTCTTATTCTTCTCCTTCTTGCTCTTCTTCTTCTCCTTGGATTTCAAGCCTTCATCATTCTGAGGCTCAACGAGCTCAGAGCTAGTCTCACTCTTCTGATCGTCCTCATCCTCATCAGAGGAGAGCTTCTTCCTCTTCTTGGAGCTTTTCTTCTTGGTTTCAGAAACGGCGCCGTTTAGCTGCTGAGCCTGAGCGTCGTCGACGTTGTTTTCCTTCTTTTCCTTTTTGGATTTGTGTTTTTTGTTGTCCTTAGGGGAGGGAACGGCGCCGTTTGAGAGAGCAAGGGAAGGCATGGCGGAACGGTGGCGTTTTGAGGGTTAGGTTAGGTGTGTTATTTGTGGAGAGAGAGAGAGGGAGATATTTTCTCCTGCTTCGAAGGAAGGATGGAAGAGTGAGAGTGCAGTCAGAAGCAGGAGAAGAAAGAGGAAGAGGCTGCGTCGAGCTTCGCGGGGATTTAAGGGAAATTCAGGGTTTCATGGTGGACGCGTTCTCTGCCCTTCGATCCTCAAACCCTATTCTCAACGCATCACACCCGTTAGATCTGCGACCTAATGACGGTTGGGTAGTTATTCTTCTCACGCTTTTGTATTTCTTTATTCACTTTTTTGGGCCTTGCCTTCCTTCATCATGACCCGGTTTCCTCACATTAACCCAACTTCAGTTTGGCCCATAAATGGGTCAACATCAGTCCAGATAAGGAAAAAAAAAAGCCAGTCTCCAGTAGACGGAAAAAACCAACACTTCTGATTCTGGTTGAAGATTTGAAGCTTATTGCATGTGGACAAAAAATTAAAAAAAAAAAAAATTATGGCATCCTTCTTAGTATAATTTCTAATATATTGGCTAGTATAATAACCAAGAGTTGGTCGAGTAATCAGACTCATACAAGTATCATAGATTCAAATTTCACATTGTATATGCAATAATTTATTGAGCAGATTATTCTTTGTCTGTGAGATTAAGAGATACTATAAAAAATAAAAAAAAAATATTTTGCTAGCATAATTTCTATTATACGAATTTTATTATCTTGGTCAATAATCAAATTCAAATATTTAAATAATTTTTTAATGGATGAAATTAAAACATAATTTTTTCACTTTTCAAAATTTATAACAGTCATATTTAATAAATTAGAATAAAAATAATATTCAATAAG
>NC_029789.2:145545055-145549917 GCF_000816755.2 Arachis ipaensis | reverse complement strand
ATATAATTGAAAAATGAATATAAATATTTATTAATATATAATATTATATTAAATTTTTTAACTTTAAAATTATAAATTAACTTTAAAAAATATCTTCATATGTTCTTTTAAAAAAATTCCAAAATTTTCAAGTTAAAAATGTAGTTATATAATACTTTTTATTTACTAAACACAACATAAAATGTATAAATTTTTTTCAAATATAAGCACAACCGTAACAAACCACACCTTGGTAACTTAACTTGGTTTCAACTTTCAAGAGTGAGGGCAATCAGTCACGTGAAATCATGTGAATGGCTTGAATTTTCTGCATGACGCTAATATTTTCCTAGAAAAGCTTTTTTTTGGTGACTATTTTCCTAGAAAAGCTTAAAACGTGGGTTGGGATGTCTTGATAATCTTTATTCCAAAAATCTCGACAAAAGTCCAGAAAATTGACTTCGTTAGCAGATGGTTACAACCATCTTTTGGTGAATCCACTAGTTTGAAGGAATCAAAGATTATTGTCAATTTTTACTGCACCGATTTGACTCATTTCATTTTTTAAACCGTGATGGTAAGAAATATGACCATTTACCATAATAAATAAATTGCCTTTCAATATTATCAGAATACACAATATGTAAAACAGATACTAAAATGTATTTTTTTCATAAACTATGTAAACTGCGACAGGAGTCCCGCAGTTTACGAATACACGTAATTCGCTACAGGAGTGTCGCGGTTTACGTTCTAAGAAAAATAAACATAATTCGCAATAGGGGTGTCGCGGTTTATGTGTGAATGGCGAGTGTGCATAAACCGCGACATGAGTCTAGCAGTTTATGTATTAATGAGCAGTTTGCAGAAACATAAAATAAAGTAAGTCCATGGTAAACAAAAACATATGTAACACACATAAATCCATGGAATAAACTAAGTACCATCATATAATACAAAAATACACGACAAATTTGACATACATAGGTATCATCAATGAAAACATAAAATAAACAGCTATGGCTCCTATCTGTCCTCATTCTCCTCGTGAGAGTCATCCCCAAATGCACCTAGGAGATGCGACCTGTACCACATCGAGCAGCCCGTCGCACTCTGGCTGGCCTCTGGCGCTGCTGTGCTAGAGGATCGACGGGCATGCCTACGACATATGCAGATGGAGGCGTCCCTCCCATGCCCAACCAACTGTGATACGAGCTGCTAGCAGGCTCATTCAGGTCTACATGAAACTGGGGCTGGTACCCCTGAGGGTCATACATCTGCGGCTGGTACCGCTGAATCTCCTCCATATCTGGGCGATACCCCTGCGCAACGTCTATCTGGGGCTGGGTCTCCGGCACCTGATCCTGTAGGGTCTGGTGCTGAGAATGCGGAGGGTCGTCATCCCGGATGAGATATGCAAAGTCAGAATAGAACTGTGAACTGCCAACTTGGTGGTCCATATCCATCGTGAAAGTCGGGCCCGCCAGGTCATGATACATCTGTCTATGGATCTCATGGTATATCTGGGAGCTCGAAACATGTGTAAGAGGAACCTCCTGGGACCCCGCCCCTGCCTGCTCAGTGGGTCTATTACCAGGACCACCAAATGCGACCCCTGATGTACACCCCGACGCTGAGGACGGTCACGCCGGACACGGTGATCGGCATGTCCTACTCTGTCGCCACCAGATGTGCCATCCTGAATCATGTCATCCAGCCATCGCTACTCCCGATCTGTAGCCCGGGTACCAATGCGTCGTCGCATCTCCACGCGCCTGTTATCAGGCACGTCCGGCATCGGAACCCTAGAAGGCACCTGTGAAGAACCTCTTTGAACAACATCCTGACTGATCTCCTCGGCCCTAGGATCAGCAATCAAGGAATCCGGCAACAAAAACCTATGGGCCAGGGCCACTCTGTACCACCATCGCTGAAAGTCTGCCGACGGCCCGGGATCAGGCACTCGGGGATACTCAGAACAACATCAACCCTGTTCTGCCAACTAAGATGCCATACCTGATAGTAGCTCGGGAACCATCTGTCCCCCACCCCTCTCATCTTTGGCATGGAGCCAGTCTATATTCGAGGCCGGCTCAGGTTCGTGCCGAATGCCACCCAGCTGTGGCAGCCCCCTATCCACCTAGTGCCACTCAATGACGGCGAAGTATATCAAGCAAGTACATGCGCGCCATAACCGACTGTGCTCCTCTGTGAGAATCTCTGGATGAACAACAGCCATCACGTCGAGCGAAGCATAATGCTCCCAAACAATCTACAAATGTTGACAGATAACATTTATTAGTCCATTAACTAATAAATATATAGTTAATTACTAGATAAAAATGGAAACAAAATGAATAAACTTACATCTCGATCACCTAAGCGGTCCAATGCTAGGCGACACTGGATAACTCTCTCCTCCTTGCAGTCGGATGTCAACAAGTAAGTGGCCCACCTGAACGAATACAATGTTATACACATGTATAAATTGCTAATGACCTAGTTAATAAAAAGAGTTACAGTTCAAGTCTAACTGTGCAGATATGCCTGGAAGCCAATGGGAAGGAATAGGTGTCGAATCCCCGCGGCCTGAGGCTAGGAAACCGCCAGAAAATCCATGACTGCAGTAGTTGCAGGGGGCCTACCAAGTTTGTCACGTTTCTGTTGGCCACCAGACACATGCAACGATATAGCCAAGCCAACGCTGCCGACCCCCAACTATAACTGCCTATATCATCAAGTCTCGCCACAAAGAACAACCACTGTATATGAACCCGATTTACACTCTTGTCACCGAAAAACTGAGTAGAAAGCAGCATCATAATCTAAGCCCGTGCATATATGCGTACAGTCTCCTCCGTACGTAGCATTATCCAGTAGCACCCTGAATCTCTCATGAAACCAGGTGAAGTGGACTGTATACTGCTTTACCTTATTCTGTGGTGGAAGCTCGCCAAACAGTTCCTGAAACCACTCTCACGCCGGTTTGTCTTCTTCCATAAGCTTCTCAAAATCTGTAAGGCACCCGGATACAGGTAAACCATCCATGGGCAGCCCCAGCTGGTATGCTACATCCTACAGCGTGATAGTGCACTCTCCAAAAGGCATATGAAAGGCATGCGTCTCAGGACGCCACCTCTCAATGAAAGCGTTGACTAAGGGATCGTCCAACCATAACCACCTCGCGTTGAGCCTCGCCAGGTGGTACAAACCAGCCCTCTCTAGATAGGGTACGATCCTGTCATGCATAAGCATGTTCTGCTGCCTCCGAACACTATAAATATACCTAGTCGGCTGGAGCATGTGACAGAAGAAACCAAACAAATAAAAAATCCAACACGAATTTAAAGTAATCTAACACAAAAAATACAATATTAAAGTTTAAACAGATAACATACAGTTCCTATTTTTAATCACAAAATTCAATGAAAGGCATAAATGATTAAAGACCTTAATTTAAATTAATTAAATACTAAATTTTATGATTTTAAATAATAATTTAAATCTAAATTTAAATACGTAAATCACAATTATTGGAAAAATATTATACGAAATACATTAACTAAAAATAACTAAACTAACCTCTTCGTTTATACTGCCAGCAACGTGCACAATGCCGTTGAACCTGTAAAGACTGCGTGCCTCCACCATAGTCCCTGCCCGAACTCAACTCAACCAACCCACACTTTTCTCTCTTTCTCTCTCTAGAAAACCTCTCATTTTCTCTCTAAAAAACCTTATAACAACTACAAATGTAATCCGCAAGACCCCTAAAGCGTATTTATACTAACGCATAAACCGCTGGACTCCTGTCGTAGTTTATGCACACTCGTCATTCACACATAAACTGCGACACCCCTATCGCGGATTATGCTTATTTTTCCTAGAATGTAAACCGCGACACCCCTGTAGTGGATTACGTATATTTGTAAACCGCGGGACCCCTGTCACAGTTTACATAGTTTATGGAAAAAATGCATTTTGGTATCCGTTTTACATATTATGTAATCTGATAATATTGGAAAGCAGTTTATTTATTATGATAAATTGTCCTAAAAAATAAGAATATGGCCCTTGTAATCAAGGTAGAGAAAATCAAAATTTTACGTAAAATCAAGAAAGTAAATTAAGAATATAAAACGTAAAATCTTAACAAGATTTAAATTGTAAAATCGTTAAACTTAGTACAAATTTTATAAAATCAATAAACTCTTTTAAAATTGCAATATCAAAAGATTTTCACTATGTTTGTTTGAAGAGAAAATAGAAGGAAAGAAAATGGAGGAAAGAAAAGAGGAAGGAAAATGATCATTTTTCATTGTTTAGTTATGAAGAGAAATTGGAGAGAAAAGAAAAGGGATGGAAAAAAACTGGTGGGACCCACCAATTTTTTTTCTCTCCAAAATGTTAGAAAGAAAAAGGAGGAAAAATTTTTTTTTCTCTCACAACTTCCAATATTACCCCTTCACTTTTTTCAATATATTTTATAATATAAAGATAAAATTGTCTTTTTATAATATTTCTTTCTTTCTTATTTTTCTTTAATTTCATCTAGTCACGGAAAAAGAGCCAGAAGTTAAGGCCGAGTTTATGGGCATTGATGATAATCGTAATCGCAATCTATAAAGTACTCTTTGAACGTGTCAACAAGTAAGACATACACTTCATCTGCCTGCACTTTTTCTGAATCCACGAAATATCAAAAATCAACATCACCAGTCAATTTAGCATATTTTCAAACTTGAAAACTCCCCTTAAAATAAATCATCCGTTAACGTAAGACGATCCTGTGGTTACTATAAGCGGATATCATCATCCCAGGAGACAATATTTTATTTTTAATTATTTTGTCCTCAAATCTAGATAAAATAAACTGGCATATG
>NC_029789.2:145543463-145544924 GCF_000816755.2 Arachis ipaensis | reverse complement strand
TAAAAACAGAAAGTGACCCTACTTATTCAAACATTAAACTCAAAACATAATTAGTCCTTCAAACAGCAAAAGATCTAACTAATAAGAATGCAAAGCCACGCACAATAATAATAACCGACTTTGCCCACCACAAAGGATCACAAATTTAGTTACCTAACTAATCAAGTTCTCCATGGCCACATGGAAATAATTAATAGCCATGGAATATTAATACATTATATGATAAAGTTGTTACATCCAAATTTGACTAAGAACAAGTCCTAGAACAGCATAGATGAGGCGGTTGAGGGTGTATAGAGGGTGTGAAGAGGAAGGAGTAGGAGGAGAAGGAGGATGAGGTGGCGATGGCGGCGGCGGAACCTGGCAGAAATTGTAGCCGTACCATTTGTCATTGGGGATGGAGGTGTTGAAATTGAAAGTAACAGGGTCAGTGTTGTAGGTGTAGATTTTAACACTCTCAGGCTTCCAACCATTGGTTTTGGAACCAGATCTACGAAGGTATGCAAAGCATATCTCAGAAGTGCATTCACCATCTATCTGGAATGTGTCTGAGGAGCACTGCTCAAATGTCTTTGAAATTCTATCACCCAGTCTTTCTGCATATACCTGATAATAATCATAATTGGTGACTGATTTTAATAACTGATATTGGTGTACGAATAGTATTTTTGTTATTTTATATATGTAATTAATCATATCTAACATGGTCATATAGATTGCTCTCTCAACATTTTCTTTATTCAGTGTTGCTAGTTAAACTCTAGAGAGGATAGGTGTTTAATAAGAAGACATAAATAGGAGGATATAACATGAATTTCGACTTCGATAAATGGAAGAGTTATCAAACTCAAGTTATAAGGTAGCGTCTGGTGGAGAGATAGAAACGGAAAGATTGAGATTGAGAGACAGAGACTAAGAGACACGGATTGAAATAAATCTCAGTATTCTGTTTGGTGCAAAATGGGAGACAGGACTTGAAACAAAAATGAAACTCTAATTTAATTTGCACAAAGGGTAAAATTGGAATTAATTAATTGAAATAAAAATATTTTAGGTATAAAATATTATTAAAGTTTCAGTCTCCATCTTTAAAAATTTTAGTCAGCTGTATCCCTACTTTTTGGAGGTACTGAAATACTAAAATTTTAGAGACAGAGACAGAAATTTTAGTACCAGTCTCTGAACTAACAAACACGATACTGAATCTCAGTTTCTCAATTTCTGTCTCAGTACCTCAAAACAAACGCTACCTAAAAGAGCAAAAGACTAGTGGATATGAAACATTACAATCGTTAAATAATTTGACCTTTTTCACTAAACAGCTTAGCATACATGACATAGGGCCTATGAAAATGTCGTTAAAATTAAAATATTTTTTTTAAGAATATTTTTTTAAAAATTACTAAATAATAAAAAAATATTATTTTGATTTTAATAAAACTTTTTAAAATATTATAGCCA
>NC_029789.2:145535430-145543378 GCF_000816755.2 Arachis ipaensis | reverse complement strand
GAATGCACCAAAAAGAAGTTCCACTACTTTCAACCAAAAAGAGAGAATTATAGCTAGTGCTTTCTGTATATGGTTATCACTTATCAGAGACCTTTCTAGAGCTCTGTTTAGTAGAAAATTTTCTAGCATGTTAACCCTTATTTAAACACACAAATAGAACTTGTAGCACTTCAGAATCTCAGGTCCATGATACTGTAAAAGTGATATAGAACTAATATAATTTCACAAGAAAAAAAAAAGTTCATTGATCAGCTTGTACCAAGTAGTGATGAACAACAAAAAATATATTAATTACTTGGCCTATACTTAATATTATTATATTTCAATAAAAATCCAATCTTGACCCAATTAACATAAATCATAGGGAGAAAAAAAGAAGAAAAAAAAAACCTGGTTGCCTTGTGCATCACCAAAAACAATACTGATTTCATCAGTTGTAATCTTAGGTGAAGAACAGCTTGTACTTATGGCCACCAAGTAAGAACAGTTCTCTGTTCAACAAACTAAAGAAAGAAAATTATTTAAAAAAAAAAAAGAAAAATATATATAATAAGAGCAAGCAGTTAATTACTTGGATATAGCCAACACTGAAGGAATCATCAGCAGCATGAGGAAGCAGAGGAACATTTTTGGGCTCTGAGACTGAAAGGGCCAATCCAGAATAGGCAAAGAAAAACACAAGAAGAGGAAAAACAACCTCTTTGATATTCATCTTTCAGAAACTAAACCTTAGCTAAAGAAAAAGAAAGAGAGAAAAATATGAAGCTATGGTTTTGAATAAGCTTGGTACCAAAGCATGGTATATATAAAGCTTCACGCCACAAGACAAATAAAGGGATATAGCACTTGGTAACATTAAACATTGTCCAATGAACCAAGGGCAAATGTGACAATATACTTCTATAGATTGTCACTCTCTCTTATGCTCCAATGTTTATTTTTAACTGGACTTTACTTCCGTGTGTTTCACGAGTCTTATTATTTGTTTTTAAATTAATTTATATGGGGGACTGTAAATAACATAAAAACGAAAAAATTATTAATAATATGATACTGTTGGGGGACATCGAAATTTATGACATATTTTGTACTACTATATCTTCATCAATTAACGGTAATGATGCGAAATCATAGAGTAAAATAAAATTGCACTAATATCTATATTCCTGTCTCAGGGGTTAGGTAGGACGAGAGAGCCTTAAAAACTAGGGTTAGTCCGGTTAGAGATGAAGTTACTATATTGCCTCCTATCTTATCTATGATGTTTAATTTATAGAGAGATGGTAGGTGTATACGCATGGAGATACAAATAGCGGATTTTTTATTTTAATATGGGAGAGGGAAGTGAGTTTTACGTTAATGTTACAAAAAATAGAGTTTTACAGTGTTATGGGGGCGTTGTTCTGGGCAAACACAATACGCAAAATACGTATTGTACTGATAATACGCAAACTGCGTATTTACAATACGCAGACTGTGTATTGTAATTTAATATTAAAATAATACAATACGCAGTCTGTGTATTGTCTTTATAAATTAAAAATAAATTAATTTGGCAATTCGCACTCTGCGTATTCTATAGCCTCAGAATTTTATAAAACACCATAACTTCCAATATTAAAGGATTACACCAATTTTTATCCAATATCCAAAAAAATTAACCACAAATAGCGTTCCTCCTAATTTGTGTGTGTGTGTGTGTTTTTTTTTTTTTTTGTGATTAAATAGAAAAGAAAGAAAAAAAAGACAAAATTAAATTAATTGGCTAGGTTCATATCTAAATCTATTAGATGTTGAAGCTTATTCTATGATTGGCTCTAATTCGAGTGAATATCCGCGCCAGAAGCAGTTGCTTTAGCCATATAATCTGCAACACTATTTGCATTCTTCTGAATTAAAAGAATAGAGACTCTCTAATTCCAATTCATAACCTCCTGTATATGCTTTGCCAAATCCCATTCCGGAATATCTTTACCAATCATTCTTTGGTTTACCAAGAAAATAGCTTCTAAACAATCTGTTTCACAAATAACCTCATGAAATACATTCTCCCAAGCAAGAAGTAAACCTCTCCAAATTGCATACAATTCAGCAAAAAGAACACTGCACACTTCGACTTTCCCAATGCAACCTTTCAACCAACATTCATCAGGATTGCAAATGATACAACCAAAATCAGCATAGCCAAAAGGAGCAAAACAACTAGCATCACAATTCAATTTAACAGAATTAACTCGAGGTGGAACCCAATGCAAACAAAGCGAAGGAGGAGACAAAGATTGATGCATAGCAAAAATAGTGTGAAACTCCCTTACTGAACTACGAATCAAACTCACCACTTTACTAGTACTCCAAGAATGATCTATACTAAATAAGTCGTGATTCCTGCTTCTCCAAATCCACCAGATGGTCGAAAAGAAAAGAAAAACATATCCACTCCTTGCACCTCTATATAGCCAATCACGTAAATCCAAGTTATCTGAATACAGGCCTAAAAGGTTCCAGACCTCCTTGGCACTAGGGCACTCCCGAAGACAATGAAGAATGGATTCATAACTATTCTGACACCGATGTCAAGTGCTAGATAAAGCTAAGCCACGACCCAAACGAAACTCTGCCGTAGGAATAGCATTATGAAGACTGAGCCAAATAAAGAACTTGTACTTCTCAGGAATATGCAGTCGCCATAGCCACAACCAATTATCATGCTCATTCCAGTCAAACTTTCTTTTGGCTAGCCAACTGTACCCACTCCTAACTGAGTAAAGTCTAGAAGATGCCACACCCCACGACCAACCCGAACTCTCTCCAGCATTCAAATCCGGATTATAAGCATTCAAACGCTGTTTGACATCTTCTGGAATGATAGAGAAAATATCATGGAGATTCCATTGACCATCTTTCTAAACGTCTCAAATAGTTAAATTAGAGTCAGATATATGTACAAAAGGGACATCTTGAGCAATTGGGCCCTCAATACTCCAATTGTCAAACCAAAAAGATTGATCAAGTGACCCAACGCACCAAGAGAAGGCATCCTTAAGAGCACCAAAAGCCTTTGAGATACTCTTCCAAACATGAGAAGCATTGCAAGGGACAGGGCCATCTAAAACTTTCTCATTCCTCAGATACTTCGCCCTCAATAGAGCAACTTAAGGCTTGTCCTGACAGTGAAAAGTTACCAAACCAATTTACCAAGTAAAAATATATTAGTACACGCAGGATCTCTAACACCCAGGCCACCAAATTTCTTTGGAGTGATCACAGTCTTCCAATTAACAAGAGAAAGACCTCTACCATCAACTTGACACTTCCAAAGGAACTGTCTCATCATAGAAGACAATTTATCGCAAACCCAATTTGGAAAAAAAGATACTTGCATATGATAGATAGGAATGGATGCTACAACAGAATTGATGATCAGGCAAAGTCTTCCTGCTTTATTTAGAAGCCTTCCTTTCCAATTAGCTAATCTTCCCCTCACCTTTTCAATCACCGAATGAAAAGAAGCCCTACTGGTACAAGAATGATTAAGGTTAACTCCAAGATATCTTCCTAAGTCCAAAGCAAAACGTATTTAAGAAACACTAGTAAAAATATCTCTTCTACAAGCAGTCACATTTTTAGAACAAAAAGTTCTAGACTTTTCAAAATTCACTTTCATGCCAGATGCCTTGCAAAAAATGTTAAGAGAATGCATGACCATTTGGACTTGACTCTTTGTAGCTTGATAGAAAAGTAAGAGATCATCTGCAAACATCAAATGAGAAAATTTTGGGCCACCCCTAGTGACAGAAACTAGTTTCCACACACCCTCGACCACCTTATGAGATATATAGCAAGCAAGTCTTTCCATACAAAGGACAAATAAGTAAGGAGACATTGGATCACCCTGTCTAAGCCCCCTTCTAGGAGCAAAACTATCCAATTTATTCCCATTCCACATAATAGAAAGAGATGATGCACGAACACAATTCATAATCAAATTAACAATGATGATAGGAAAACCAAAAGCAATGAGAGTACTCTCCAAAAACCTCCAATCCACCCTATCATAAGCTTTTTCAAGATCAATTTTAAAAGCGAAAGTACCTTTCTTGAATTTTGTGTGCTTCATAAAATTCAGAATTTCTTGGGCCACAATAATATTATCAGGAGCACCACGACCCGGAATAAAACCTCCTTGTAAAGTACTAACAATATCTGAAAGAAAATGGCGAAGTCGATTAGTCAATACTTTGGTGATAATTTTATAAACAACATTACACAAGCTAATAGGCCTGAAATCCTTCATAAAGGTAGGTTATCAATTTTAGGAATAAGCACAATCAGGTTTTCATGATGCTAGGATTTAAGTACTCTCCCAAAAAAGCGCTCCGGATAATATTCCAAATCTCAGTGCCTACTATCTCCTAATATTCTTTAAAAAAAAAGCTTGAAAGCCATCTGGACCAGGAGCCTTAAAAGGGTCATACTGAATACTGCTGACTTGACTTTCACAAAAGAGACATGGTCAATTAACCTAGCACAAGCCTCGGTGCTTAGAGTGGGTATCGGAACATCCCCTAAACAATCAACCTCAACCTCTTCCGTTGTACCAAAGAGATTCTTGTAAAAAGAGAGGGCTTCTTCCTGGAGAATATCTGGATCAGTAGACCAAGACCCATCTCTAACATATAATCCATGTATTCTATTATGGTTTCTACGCACCAAAGTCTGAAGATGAAAGAATTTAGTGTTTCTATCCCCATACTTGACCCACTGCTCTCTAGATTTCTGGTACCAAAAAAGTTTCTCTTGCAATAAAAGCCTATTATAATCTTCCCTCAGTTCAGCTTCTTTAATTCTCAGAGATAACACATCGGTAACCTCCAAACGCTGTTGAATCTGATCAATATGATATTTCAGCTTACTTTTTCGCACAAATTTTTGAGTTAAAGTCCAAAGAAGCATGTTGAACCATCTTAAGCCTTTCAGTAACGCCTCCAAACTCTTGATTCCAAGCCTTACTAATAACATGTTTATAAGAAGGATGTGTTGCCCACGCAGCTTGGAACCTAAAAGGACGAGAACCTTTCACTTTGGAGCCACCATGACAATGAACTAAAATAGGACAATGATCAGAATGAAGCCTGCTAAGAATTTCAGAATAACCCTCAGAAAATATTGTCATCCACGCCTCATTAACTAGAGCTCTATCCAACTTTTTAGCCAAGTCCCTGCCAGCCTGAACTGCTCTATACCAAGTATATCTCTTACCAGTCAATTTAAGATCAAAGAGCTCACAGTAATCTAGAGTAGTAGCTAATAGACTAGCTATGTGAGAAGAAAAATAAGCACCTGTACTTTCGTCTGGTGCCACAATCTCGTTAAAATCACCAACGGCCATCCACGGTCCATTATGGCCTGAATTAATAGAACGCAAATGATCACAAAGCATACTTCTTTTTTCGAATTGAGAACTCTCATACACTGCACTATAAAGCCAAACTAAATTACCCACACTCACTTTCACTGTGATACATTGGTCAATTTGGTCAATAACCACACAAGAAGCATTAGTAATAGAAGATAGAAACCAAATGCCACTCCCTGTGTCCTACTACTTCCTCAATACCAACACAATGAAAACCCAACTTATCCCAAAAACTCTTCAAATTATTAAACATTGTATGAGTCTCAAAGAGAAAGAAGAAAGATGGTTTATATATTCTCACCAAATATTTGCAATTCACACGAGCCATCTTGTTAGACGCACCCCTCACATTCCAGGCTATGATATACTATCCATTAAAAAACAGCAAAAAGGGAGCTCCAATAACAAACCCGAGACTCAACATGATGTCCCTGTCTTCGACGTTCCTGCCTTTAATGGACTCTCAAGTTGCAGCACAATTTTCTCCGTCGAAACTTGTGCCACACCCACCGTCGATGCTCCATCCTTATCTACTAGTGAATTCTACAAAGAGTTTGGGCGAGGAAGCTTTCGCACAGTGCCATTTGTTGTCTCACCTTGCTGCTGATGATGAACATTGTGTCGGGTCCCCGAAGAAGCCACACTAACCGGTTTTCTAATATTGATGCCCCCTACTTAGTTTTACTTTGGATCCAGTAGCATGTGTTGTACGTTGGTGATTAGACCTTGTCCAAGTATTGGTAGTCTTGTTAGGAGTCTTCTTTGCTTTTGGTTGGACCTGATGGGTGCTAGGAGAAGGCTTTTGACCCATTTTACACTTTTCTTTCCTGATCACTTGAGTCCAGCCTTCCAAATCCTCATGTTGTGCATAGTCTACATAAACAGTATGCAAATCACTCTCCACCAAATCCGGGATAGCAACATTTACAGTCTCATCTCCAAGATTCTTGTCAAAATTGAAACTTGCCTTTTTCACATGCACTGTATTTTTTTAATTTAAACTTTCTGGCTGCTTTGCTACATCGCCGACCACCTTGGTATTAGTTCCTCCTCCCGCATTGTTGTCAGTCTTGCACACCTTCATATCATGACCAAACTTGAGACAGGAGCCACAAATAAGGTGAAGACTTTCATATTCAACCTCATATTCAACACCTTCAACAAGAATCTTCTTAGTCACTGACAATCCTAAATCTATCTGAACACATGCTCGAGCATATCGTCCTCTTTCAGCTAATTTTGTTGCCAAATCAACCTTGATGGGAATGCCAACTGCAGCTACAACACGGAGCATTGCATCTTCTTGGTAGCACCAAATTGGTAATCCGGAAATTCTAATCCACACTAAAGTTGCTCCAAAACAGTTTTCACTTGATCTAAACTCTTGATCCCAAGGCTTTACAGCCACATATTTTTCCTCGATCATCCATGGACCTCCTAAGAGAACCTTTTCTCGCTCCTCAGCCACATCAAACTTCACAAGATAGTAGTTGAACCCCACGTCCAATAAATCAAAACCTCTCTTAATCCGCCATACCGTTCGGAGTTTATGAGACAATGCAGTGTAGCTATAATGTTTACCTAGCACCTTAATCATTATAGCATCCTTTTAAGGTTCTACCAAACAATTCTTAGTTTTTTGAGTAAACGTGACACTCGGTGGCAAGAGATCTCCTTACTTCTCATAAACTACCGCAATGTTATCTCCTGACAAAGTTTCAACAAGTGAAAAAGTTTTAATAATTTTGGAACCCATAACTTTGTCCCTGAAAGAAACTTTCAAAGGATTAAAAACTCCTCCCAAAATATGATCCTCTTTTTCTCCTGATGCAAGCATTCCCCCTTATCTCTTCTGCCGACATTGTCATAATAACATGAACTAAGTAATTACATACATAAATATCTAATGTTATTTTTTATTATTAAACAATATAAATTAAATTAAACTTATTTAATATCACTTTTAATAATATAAATTATAATAACATGAAGTAATTGCATAAATATGTAACATAATTCTCCATTATTGAGTTATATATTTTATTTATTTATCTTTTTTTTATGAGATCGTAGCCATGTATGAAAATGAAATAACTGTAGCTAATTACGACTCTGGTTTCTTCTATGTTATAAATTGAATTTCATGTATATCGCTTTTTTTAAAAAATAATAATAATAATTAATTAATAACTAAAAATTACAAAATTTATTAGTCCTTAATACTGTACTCTTCTTAAATATATAGTAAATGAAAAGAGTATCAGGGAAGCATAAACTTAAACTATATATACACGTGTAGCCAATGTTTTAGGACTTAGGAGAATGAAATTGCTTTACAAAATGACACATGAATGCTTTCATGATATTGCATGTGTGCCTGACCCATTGACTGGAATGGGATGGCTACAATTTTTCAGATTCTCTAGAAGTTTTTGTATTATTATTATTATTGGTCATTGTCAGATGCACTAATATTATATATTATTCTATTTAATAATCACCATTATTATTAGCTCATGGTGTGTTTAGAAA
>NC_029789.2:145521786-145535411 GCF_000816755.2 Arachis ipaensis | reverse complement strand
TTCTTTATTTGAAGTCGTTTTTTAAAAATCCTAAAACTAATTTCCCTTTTATTTATCTTTATTTAGTTTAAGCTCCCCCCCCTCTTTGGGTATCTCTGACTGTTCCTCTCATCAATGTTCTCACCCACCACCAACAGCACTGTACTAATAAATTGATAAATATTTTATTTCTTTTTAAATAAGTGATACTATATTTAAAATTATGAAAATTGTCACCAAGTGTCACCTTAAAATAACCGCCAAACAGAGATGTGGCGTATATGTAGGCTGGGTTTGGTAAAGCTTTTGCTTTTTTAAAAGTAGCTTATGAAAGCTGTCTTTTAAAAGATAGCTTTTTAAAAGATGCAGTACTTGCGTTTGGTAAAATCAAATTAAAAATTACTTTTAATAAGTACAAGCACCACAATTGTGTTTGGTAAAACAGGCTTTTAAAAGTTAAAAAAATTATAATAAACATGTTTATAACAAAAAATAATTTCTTTTTTCAAATTTTTTTAAAATTTATATAATATTTTAAAATAAAATAATGTTAAAATAAAAAATTCATAATAAACATAAATATAATAAATAAATTCTTTTATTTTTTAACTTTAAAATTTTATATAAGTATCATAAAATTTTATTTTATCCTAAACATCATTACTAAAAATACTAAGTTACCTAAATCCAATGTTAGTATTGGGTACGTTCATTGTCCACCTATATATATTGGCTCACCTTTACAGATCACAAAAAATAGGACACTTATCTCAAATAAACTACTCTTATAATTATATATCTATATTTACATATGTATATACATATTGTTATTATAATTTTGACTAATGTTCATGCAAAGAAAATTTTATGATTGGTTTTCATAAACCAGATCAACCTTTTCCCGTTTCAAAGAACAGAGAAAAACAAACATAATAGATCTACTGAAAAAATACAAAATTAACGCAAAAAAAATAACATAAATAGATAGAAGTTCATACCTAATATGTGATAGAGATGTATTTGTATTGAAATTTGTGAAGATTAGGTTGAAAAATAAAAAATATATGAAGATTGTGTTAGAATTTGTGAAAGTTAGGATGAGAAGTTAGAAATATACGAGGATTTTAATGGCAATATAATAGCGAAAAATATGTGCGGGAAAATGAAAAAAATTTGGTAAGCATAAGCTAGCTTTGAAAAGCTCCCTCCTAGGTGCTTTCAAAAGCACCCCTAACTTTTAAAAGCCGTAAGCATAAGCATTTGGGCTTTTTAATTTACCAAACGCAAAATGAGGTGCTTGTGCACAAGCACCTCTTAAAAAAGCTTTACCAAACCCAGTCTTAGTGAGTTAATGGTCAAATTTCTTGTATCTTGATAGAATGATGTGTTTGAATAATGGTGGGTAAATCCAAATCAAAAGGTTCAGGAATTGATTTCAAGGGTTGCTTGCAACACATGCAAACCGCCGCACATGCATTTGTATATGACCTACCACCGGTACCTACTTCTTTTATTTTTTCTCAAAGATTTCATATCCGTACAACACATAGATATAGATATAGTGTCCCTACATCCTAGATTATAAATTGAGTTCCGTTGCTACAAATTTAAGAGACATAAAGTCATATATAGAACATATTCCAAGTGCATCACATTAAATTTAAACTAGCTACATCCAAATTATACTAAGAACAAGTCCTACAACCAAGTATATAATCCAATTTTGATTGGACAAATGGTTTGAAGAAGACGGTGGAGGAGGAGGAGGCAGTGATGGTGGTGGAGGGGGAGGAGATGGGGGAGGAGGTGATGGTGATGGTGGTGGTGGAGGAGGATGAGAAGGAGGTGGAGGTGATGGTGATGGTGGTGGGGGAGAATGATAATGTGGAGGTGGAGGTGGAGGAGGAGGCTCATCATGATGAGGAGGATGTGGTGGCGGCGACGGTGGTGGTGGAGGAGAATCATCATGAGGAGGAACAGGATGTGGCGGAGGAGACGGCGGCGGAGGCGGGGTTTGGCAGAAATTATAACCATACCAAGTGTCATTGGGAATGAAAGTGTTGAAATTGAAAGTAACATGGTGTTCTAAGTGTTGGGAATAGATTTGGACAGTTTGAGGCATCCAACCCTTAAAATTGGAACCACATCTTCTTAGGTATGCAAAACATATGTTTTGTGTGCATGGACCCTCTCTATGGAATGTGTCTGAGGCACATTGTCCAAATGTCTCTGATATTGGATAACCATCCAATCTTGGTGCAAATACCTGATCCAAAGAAACATACAAAATGGAATACTTTGAAATCACTCCAGCTTTGTTAACTAATTAAATGTATACATACATGTACAAATTTTCATGTTTTGAGGTTTTTTATCACTTTGAATATGTTCATTACACCTAATCACTCATGAAGCTTAATTAACTCATTAATAATCAATGTTCATACTAGTACTAGAAATGGCTTCAAAAACCAACAAGCATTTACTATTTAGTGTTGAATTGTATTATTTGTACATTCCACTAGGAGGTAGTTTATTGATATCAAACTCAATCTAAAGATGGAAAACGAAAATTCAAAGTTAAAGTGGAGTTAAATACCAAAATTCAAAGGCCAAAGAATGAGTGTGAATGAAGTTGATAAAGAGTTTAATATTTGAAATTTAAAAAAATAAAATAAAATCTCTTTCCTTGCTTTTGGTCTACCCTACCAAAACAGAGGAAATAGACCACTTTTCTGCCAAAAGTGAGCAATAGTGCTCTAAGTTAGATACTCTAAGTTTCCAACAGTTCCATTAGCTATTAGTGTAGCAAGCTTCTAGCCAAAGTTCCTATTTATTAAAAAATTTAATTTTGATATTCTATCGGTGTAAGTAGTTTTACATGTACATTTAATAATATAACACCACATCAATAAAAATAATTACCTTCTCATATTGATCGCATAAACGATAAAAAAAAAACAGATTTTTGGATATTTTTGTGGTAAGTTTTAATACCATATCTAAATTCAAAAGTTTAAATAAATAAAAAATATTCATATAAATAATTATATTTTTAATACGGTAAAAACATATTTTCCTTTAGTAATTGAGTTTGGGTTCTTCGGAAACATTGCTATAACCACATGACATTTTTCTTTTCCAAAATAAAATAAATTAGTAAAGTTAGCATGTAATGAGCAACATATATAACACTGAATACCCATGATTCTGAGTTCAATTTCTATTGTTCATACCTTATTATACCTCCTAAAGCAATATATAACTGAATATTTTAATAAAAATCCAATCTTTTAGCAGATTAAAATAAAATGAAGGGAAAAAAGGGAAAACCTGGTTGCCATGAGCATCTCCAAAGACAATACTAATCTGATCTGTAGTAAACTTTGGTGAAGAACAACTTGTATTTATTGTTCAAGTAAGAACAATTCTTTGCACTCCTCATCTATCCACACAAATAAATAACATTTAATTAATACATAGGAAATAACAAAAAAGAAGTCCTTTTTTGTTAATAAAACTTATATTTTTTTTATTATTTTATTGGATTCCATGAAAACCCAATTATCTGAATATAGCCAACACTGAAAGAATCATCAGCAGCATGAGGAATAGTTTTGGACTCAGAGACTGAAAGTGCCAATCCAAAGGCAAAGAAGAGAAACAGAACAAGACGAGGAACAACAACAACTTCTAGTTTTTCCAAATTTTTTTATCTTTTTATTTTAATTTTATTGGGTTCCATGAAAACCCAGTTACCTGAATATAGCCAACACTGAAAGAATCATCAGCAGCATGAGGAATAGTTTTGGACTCAGAGACTGAAAGTGCCAATCCAAAGGCAAAGAAGAGAAACAGAACAAGACGAGGAACAACAACAACTTCTTTCATATTCATCTTTTCCGATGAATAGGGTTGTTGTTGAGAGGAATTATAAAAGAAAATGGGATATGGTATGGGTTTGCATGCACAAAACTCAATGCATCTCCTTTAATAATGCAAATACAAAAGCTGAAACATTGTCCAATGAACAAAGGGCAAATGTGACATTATCATTCTATAGCTTGTCAATTACTTACTCTTATTATTCATTATGATTTATGAATAAGTCTTGTGTTAGCCGTACATTTAGCATCTAAGCTAAAGTTTTTTACTTTTTACTTATTTGATACTACATACTAGGGTGAGCACGGTTCGGATTTATGATAAAATTAGAATCGAATCGATCAAAATATAATTGGTTAGGTTTGATTTGGATTTGCATTTTTTTGTACATATATTTAAATTAAACCAAACCAATTAAGAATAGATTAGTTCGGTTCGGGTAATTGGGTACCTGATGACTTTAAAATTCATAAAAAAAAACAAATTTTTATCTTAAAAATTCAACCAGTAATAAACATGTAACATCAATAGAAATAATCTAAACATATTAAATACCAAATATATTAAAAACTAAACTCATTAAAATCCAAACATATTAATAATGAATAATTATTGTCTAATGAAAAATCATATATATTTTTTTATTTTTTATATTTAATTAATATATGATCGGGTTCGCGGGTTGGCTCGGGTTCCACACCCCAAAATCGATACACAAACCAATCACTAACAAAAGCTATCGGTTTGGTTTGAGTTGGACTCAATTATCCATTAATTTCAGAACTAATTTAATTGGTTCAGTTCAGGTTCGAACGGGTAATCAGGTATCCGCTACCCGTGCTCACCCCTATTTACTTTCTGCGTTCTGCGTGTTGCACGAGCCATATCTGTTGTTAAATATCTTTTTTTTATTTAAATAGTTTTGCAATAAATTAATGTTTTTTTATGTCATAAAAGAAATTCAAACTCTGGTTAACAAAAGTTATGAATTTATTTGCTTTTTGAAAGTTTTGTTATTATTTGTTAATTAAATAGTAGAGCAATAAAAAATGAAGTAGGTTTCTAGATATGATAATCTTTACAGCATGAAAAATGTCTTTTTATTGTTGGACCTAGAAATAAACTACACCAACCGTGAAAATAACTAATATTATATGTAAGGTCATTTTCTATTCATCAGATATTTGAAATATAATTACCCTTTAGCCATACTATATGTCTAACTCGTGATTTCATCATTTGAACCGAATTTCATATACATCGCTTGTTGAAAAGAAGGGACACACATAAATGGTAGAAGCCATACACGTAGCCATACTTTAAGACTTTAATTATATGAAAGAAGCAGAAAAAATCTCATTCCATCATGTACACTATTATAGCCCCTTATTAATACCTATTAATGCTCATTGAAAACCATACTATCGACATTATCGACATTATATTACTATTTTAGCATTTTATTTTATTAAGAACAAAAATAGTATTTATATACTAAAATTAACTATTAAAATTAGTTATTATATATTTTATATAAATATATAATTTAATTTATTTTAAATATATATTTTATATATATTCTACACTAATAATTAATTTTTATTACTAATTTTAGTATATATTTAACATAATTACGCCTAAAAATGACAAAAGGACATGCCATTAATTGACAAGAACTATGAAAAAACTACATCACAACTAAAATTTTACTTAAGTTATTATTTTGGTTCATAAAATAAACTCATCACTATATATATAGTTCTAACATAAATTAAACTCATCACTCAAATATAAGATTATTTACTTGGTTGTCAAGTTGGACTGAGGGTTCATTTCTTAAAAGAGGCAGAGGCAGTTGGCATTGGTAAAAGCCTCAAGACTCATGAATGGAGTAGAAGAATTTTTTGGGTGCTACAAAATGTCATCTTGTTTGAACTTTGAAGGGGAATCATTTACATAATTCGATGAAGAACACTAACTTCAAGAACATAAAAAGAGTTGACATGGGCTTGAATCATTAGACATTAAATATTGTTAAATATTTAAATGAAGTGTCTTAGCAGTCGTAATTTATTTCTGGGTGTACAAATAAGTATTTACCTAAAATAATTAGAAAATTTTAATTTTTATTTAAAATGTTCTAAATTAAAAATTAATTTTAATTATTTCTTAATCTATATACTACTATTATTTATTTATTTATTTTTTGGACATGATGTGAATCGGGCAAATCCGGCCCACACCCGAAAGGTTACTTCTATTTAAATTGGACACTATACTTATTTTTATTTTTTTGGACACGATACTTATTCAAAAAGCCCAAAATGAGATGGTTGGGCCTAAGAATCACGTAAAACGGGTATGGGACCCGACCCGACCCAAAACACAGTGAGATGGAGCTGTGGTTGAGTGTGAGTGAGCTAGAAAGAAAAACTAAGAAAAAATTCTGAAAACCCTAATCTTTGATCATGTATCGTTATCTCTCTTCAATTTGCCATGTCCGTGGATCTTCTCTCTTCGCACCCAAACCTTCACGGTCTGTTATCTCTGCCTTCTTCTCAAGACCGTTGCAAAACCACATCGGTAATTTCCTGGTTCTCTGTTTTGCTTTCAATTTTTAACCCATCCATGGATTAGGGCATTTCGATCTTATTGGTTAGAAATTTTGCTTATTGATTAGTGGTTTAGGGTGAGTGTTCTGGTTGGTTGGTGAATTGTGTGTTTGGAAGTTTATAACCTGAGTTGTTTGATATGGATTTGTGGAAAACGTTATGGTTATTGTGTTTTTAGGTGAAGTTTCAATTGTTATTTGTTATTGTCGAATTGGAATGCTCAAATGGTTGCAAATTGAAAATGGATGTCTTGGATCAGTTTCACCGTTTCAAAATTTGCAAGTGAAGGTTTAGTTTTTAGGGTAGTCACTAGTCATGAGTGTAATGGGGTCTTATTCGAAATTTTAATGCTGCAGAGCATGTTAGAGGATTTTCAACTGGTGAATCGGATCCTAATCGTCCCTTTTCGATGCGGGATAGATTAAATGAAAACTCGAGAGGTGGGAATGAAACTTTACCGGAGGCCATCCGGGATAGGGTGATGTGGAACACGAGTGGAAGTGGTGCTGGGAATGAGAGGAGTTTCAACCGTCAACCGGATAATCTTCCTTTTTTCATGCAGAATGGAGAGAACTCAAACTCAAGAGGTGCCAGTTATGCTCAGAATAGGAGGGGTTTTGGCCGGGATTCGGGTACTCGTCCTTTTTTTATGCGGGATAGGGAGAATCTAAATGTAAGCAATGAGAATGATGGTGGGACTGAGACTGAGAAGAGTTCCAGGCCTATGGATTTTGTGAGAGGGGTTATAGATGAAGATGGCCAGGATCATCTTCAGGTTTACAGTAATCAATTTGAGAAAGACGCCGATTTTGTTCATATAAAGATGCTGCGGAACAACACGTTTGTTACCGTAACAGATTCTAAAGGGAACATAAAGCTTAGCGGCTCTGTTGGTTCCGTGAAAGAGATGAAATCAGGGCAGAAGCTTGCTAGGTATGCTGCTGAGGCAACTTCAGAGGTTGTCGGGCGAAGGGCAAGGGGTTTGGGGTTGAAAGCTGTTGTTATGAAAGTGAACGGATTTACTCATTTCAGGAGAAAAAGGCAAGCAATAATGAGCTGGTTGGAGGGTTTTTTGGATTCTCGAGCGGACAAGAGTAGAAATCCGGTTGTTCACATTGAAGATACCACTAGAAAGCCTCATAATGGTTGTCGACTCCCAAAGAAACGACGAATTTAGATTCGGTTAGTTTGATGGCTCAATAAAGAGTTTTTGTAGCAGTATGGGAAATGTTTTGTTGTTGTTCTCTTTATGTTGTTGATGGGCTATATCATTCTCAATTGAAGGTTATGGATCTGTTACTTGTTGATCTGTCTTTCTAGTTTCTACCATTCCTTAGTTTTTACATGTGTGATTACATGACACCATATTTTGCATAATTCAGATTGATGAAAAGTTAACATGACTCTTTTTGGTAACCAGACTTTCTTTGATGATACTGTTGAAGCCATGTTATTTCTAACATTGAAATGCCAAGTTTGATTCATGAAAGTTCCACCAAAATTTTTACTTTTGAACCTTGGGGTGCAAGCAATAATTATGAATGGTTAGGTGACTACTCAACTAGATGTTGGCATTTTTCAAAGAAAATTTGAAGCTTAACAATGATTATCTATTTATCAAGCCTTGCAGTTAGAAGGAAAAGGACTTTAATGTTGATGGGTATGCAAAAAAGCATGATCATATCAAGTTATATATATTTATCATTGTCTGTCAAGTAATATATTCAATGCAGTATGTAGTTATCAACAAAAACGATGTGACAAATCTTATACGGGGTGGAAGTATTTCTAGTTTTGAACATCTTAGTCCTCGCTCGAAAGAAAGCAACAACGTGAAAAGTTTGACAATCATGATAACCTCAAAGGAAACTGAAAGGTAGCGTTTGGTAGAAAGACAAAGACGGAAAGACTGAGACTGAGAGACAGAGACTAATAAGAGATAAGGATTGAAATAAATCTCAGTATTCTGTTTGGTGCAAAATGGGAGACAGGAATTGAAACAAGAATGAAACTCTAATTTAATTTGCACAAAGGGTAAAATTGGAATTAATTAATTGAAATGAAAGTATTTTAGGTATAAAATGTTATTAAAGTTTCAGTCTCTATCTCTAAAAATTTCAGTCTCCTGTGTCCCTACTTTTTGGAGGTACTGAAATACTGAAATTTTAGAGACAGAGACAGAAATTTTAGTACCAATCTCTAAACTAACAAACACAATACTAAGTCTCAGTCTCTCAGTCTCTGTCTCAGTACCTCAAAACAAACGCTCAGAAAGAGATGCCTTGTCAAAACTTTGGACTATATATTTTAGAGACTTTAATTTTGATGCACTGACAATGTAAAATGTTTTACATAGTCGTGTAATCATATCTGTTTCACGTAAATGTGAACGGTAGTTATTTTTATTGATGTAGCATTACAAAATTGGATGCATGTGTAAAAATACATCAAAATTAAATTCTATTTTATATTCCCTTTACTTTTATTTAATGGCAATTGTACTAGTTTCTTCTAATTTATTGATGCACAAAACATGCAAATTTCGTAAGATTAGAAACAATGAAATAAATGAAAAATTAAGTATAGTTGACTTGATAATGGGAAGCACAGTTTACACTAGTTAATTTTAGTGTGTGATGCTAAGTTCTGTGACATTAAGTTGTAACATGATTTTCTTAGAATATTACAAAGATAAAGGGTGTCAAATACTAGTAGATCTATACCTTCCTTTCTTTTGAAAGCAAAAGGATATCAAAATTGAAAATTAGTCCAAAAGTGAGGGAAAAAAGAAAGAGAAAAGAGACGCAACCACCACAATCACAATAGAGTAGAATATGAATATATGCAAACAAAAAGCATACTTTTCCAACTTCCTACTAAACCTACGTTAGTTGGCAATTGAGAAAGGAAAACTACCAAACTAAATTAATGAAGGGAGAAAATAATACCTTACCTATTAAAAACACAAAAAGAAGTATATAATTCCAATTTCCAAACAGCTAAGGAGAGGATTATTATTGACAAATATCCTTCTTTTCGGGATAAATAAAGACCCGAGTTCAAAATTTTGAAACATATTTTTGTGGAAAAAAATAAAAATAAAAACATATAGGATTCATATATTATTATACGTTGAACAAGTCCGTGAACTACTTTGTTGAATTAAATATTTCGTAATGGTCATACATACTACATTAAAAAAAGTGACGTTTTGGACATGGCATCATTTTGATCTTTGGAGAGTCATGAATAAATTTTGAGATTTATTTTTTATTTTTTTATTTTTTTTTACCAAAGATAAGAGAGTCAAACCCACAATATCTTAATTGAGTATGGAGAGACTATGCCATTTAAACTATAACTCATTGGCATAAATTTTGAGATTTTGCTTATTTCGACAATAACTTTTTATATATAAAAAAATTTTCAAATATACTAATACACTGGTGTTTCAATAAATGCTAAACAATTGATGTTTATATAATTAAACAAACTAAAAATTCTAGTTAATTTTGTTAAATATTTAAATTTAGGCCAAAATTTTAGGTTCATGAACACAAACATCAAATCAAAATTATGACAGAGTGAAGAGAATACCGATCAAAGGAATTGAATTATTCTGTCAAACTAATTTCATTTCCAATTATTTTTATTTTGTAATTTTTAACTATCCATTTAATATATTTTTCTTTAATTTGGGGTGGAAAAGTTTAATTATTGATGCATTATTATGTGTGGAATTATTATTATTACAGTGATGATAATTAGATAGTCCAATGTAGAATTAGTGAACATTAATTAGTTACACACGAAAATGCGTCGCAAATTACAGAAAAGTCCCTCTCAACTCTAACAAATTAAAATACATCAAAATTCCAAAAAAGAAAAAAGAAAATAATAATGGGAATGCAACTAACTTGAAGAAACCACCATCTCTCTCAACTCCGAAGAAGAACAACAAAGAAAGAAACTTTCAATATCATTTACTCTCAGCATTCATTTCCCCATTTTCCTTCTCTATTTCACTTCTCACTCTTTTTTCTTTGTAATCGAAATTCCCGGGAAAACCGCAAAGCTCGAAGCTTTCGCAGCTCGCAGTAACGACGAAGGAGATGGTGATTTTTGGCCCCAAGAAATGGGGGATTTTTGGGTTGTGGTGTTGCGTTCTCCTTCTCGCGATCTGTGCTAGGGTTTGTTCGCCAGTCAGATCCGACAAGGAAACAAGGGAGAGGTTCTACGGGAACATGCCCAACTCTTCTGCCCCTGAATCCAACGATGGAACCATAGCCAAGATGTTTGATCGCGTTCTCGAGAAGGAGTTCTCTGAGAATGAACAACCTGAAGGTTTTTATCTTATTTCTTGTTTCTCTGATTTTGCATTTAAAGTTTTTCTTTCGGTTTGTCTTCCGAGAAATTAGCTTTATGGGGTAGTTAAAGTTTGCAACTTTGCTAGTGTTTTGGTGTTGGTCGTTGGGTTTTGGAGTTCTGAAATATTGAAAACAGTTGCTTGTGGAATCAGCTGAATTTGCAAATAATAAATGGTGTATTGTTGGAAGAGGGTGTCTTTGGAATTTTGCATAGAAGAAAATGTGGTAAGCTTGAGAAGCTCCTTGGTAGTTTTTAGTGCATTGGAGTTGGAAAAAGAGCTAAGCATGTGCAGTGGAGATAGGAGTGTGTTGATGAATTTAGCTGTTCTTTGCTCAGTTTTAGTGGATTCCTGGTGGGGTGCTAAATCTTTGAGCTCTTTAGGTTGCATTAACGTTGTAATAGTGTGTACATCTGATGGATCATGATAAATTGCAAAGTTTGAACCAGAATAGTATTGCCCCAAGTTTGTGAAATCACCAGTGATGGTATTCTCATACTTCTTTTCCATCTTTGACAGGAAATGATAAGAGCAGCTTCAATAGCAGTGTAGCTGATCAACAGGTAGATCTGATACTGTGGTCTTTAATAGTTATGTTAAAGTGGATTTTGTTTAGCTGCAAACAAAAATGTTGTTTCTTTATGTATAAAAAGATGCCAAAATATATACTTGTCAACATCAAATAATATTATAGAACAGAAATGAACCTGCATTGGGGATCTCTATTTTCTCTTTTAAATTCTCAAACGTTCAATCGGTTGTATGAAAATTCATCACTTTGATTAAGGAGTGATGGACTGCTCATGCTATTTATAAATGTTAAGATAATGTCTTTCATTCTATTTAGGGTATTTTCTATTCCTCTATTATATTATATGCATGCATAACTCCACTGTTGATGTTTCTGATTTCTCCTATTTTTTGTCTTGATGAAGCCCTCAAATATTTTAGTCTATTGCCGATAACTACTACTTCTTGCTCTTGGATTATTTTCATAGTTTAATTTCTGCTTGAGCTGCTCTTTCTATTAGGATTATTCCAAAGTTATTTTCTTTATATAAGTATCATTTTTTACAATCTGGTCTTGTTTTGTAGGCTGTGTTGGAGACTGTAGCTAAAATTACTCATGATAAAACAAAGAAAAATGATACACATGAGGGAAAGTATGGTCTTTTTTCCCCTGTTACAACTTACAATAGATAGCTACATGTTATATCCTTCATTTACCCAGTAATTCTCTTATCATCTTTTAATGATTATTTGTTGCAGTTCCACAAGACCATTTCAGCTTCAAGATGTATTCTCCCTCGAGAATGAAGATTCTGAAGACGTGACAACCTTGATTGACAAAAAGGTGCACAATTTTTTTTTCGGATGCATAAAAGGTGCACTATAGTATCATGTGAAGCCTCAATGATTGCTCTTTATTGTGCTGATAACTATTTTGTTTTGTGTTTCCTGCTTACATGTTTATGCCACTTCATGGCAGGACAATGTCTTTGTGATGTCAAACAAGAAATCCAAATATCCTGTGCTTCAAGTGGATTTGAGGTTGATATCTACTATGACTTTATTATTTTAAACTGTGGTTACCTTTCAGTAAATCCTAGTAATTTATATTATCAATGGATATGCATTGGATTTCAGAGGCTAGCAGATTTCAGGAAATTATATTTCCTTTTTCTTCCCTTATTTGTGATACCCTTATTGATGATAAGTTGAACATATTATGTGCTCATACCTATCTTTTTTTATAATTTTTGAAATCCTTTTATCTGGTTTTCCTATTTATTTTCTATCATGATGTGTGATCGTTGTTCATTCATGCAGGCTAATATCGGATTTAGTGGTTCTCATAGTTTCTGCAGCCATTGGTGGAATTATCTTTTCCTGTTTGGGACAACCGGTTTGTAACTGTTACTATTACTCATTGTGGCATTTTGTGACTTCTATGCAATTTCATTGACAATAAGTGGTTTTTTTTAGTGGTCTTCTGCAATAAGTTATGTTGATTATTGGATTTCATCTGCTTTTCTTTATGTATTTAGGTTATTGTGGGCTACCTTCTTGCTGGCTCCCTTATTGGACCAGGAGGTTTGAAATTCATTAGTGAAATGGTACAGGTATGTTGTTCTCAACAACTCACTATCATTTTTGCTTAAGCAAGTTGTGTCCTGTAATTTTTTGTCAATCGTTTTGCACTGGATAAACCTTTTCTCCTCACATTTTATATAGGTTGAAACTGTTGCACAATTTGGGGTTGTATTTCTTCTCTTTGCATTGGGTCTGGAGTTTTCCTTGGCAAAGGTTTGCTATTCATGTCTTATTGATAGTATTTCACATATTTTGACCCTAGGTTATCTCAACTCAACTCGTGATTTTAAGATTAAAATGGAAATATTGTTATCCTTGCCAAAGGCTATCAATTAGGGGTTGCAAAATATTGATAAATTTTCATTTTCTAAAGAGCAGCTGTTCTGAAATTTGTATCCATGCAGTTAAAAGCTGTTGGACCTGTTGCTGTTTTAGGAGGTCTTCTTCAAATTGCTATTTTCATGGTTCTTTGTGGCATTCTTTCCAAGGTATGGTGCTGAGGGTATATGTTATGGTCTTCAATAGAATTAAGGATTTATGGTTGAGTAGAGATGGGTTCTGAACATCATTTTCCACTTGATTTGCAGATATTTGGAGCCAAATTGTCTGAAGGTGTTTTCGTTGGCTCATTTCTCTCCATGTCATCAACAGCAGTGGTATGTTTTCCCTGTTTCTCCAAACAAAAAAAC
>NC_029789.2:145496914-145521736 GCF_000816755.2 Arachis ipaensis | reverse complement strand
CCTTTCTTTTTACAAAAAAAAAACCTGGTGCTTTGTGAATTCTGACATGACGCATTTACTTTCACTTTTAACCAGGTCATAAAGTTTTTGGTGGATCGGAATACTAATAATGCTCTTCATGTTCAAGTTACCATTGGGACTCTTATTTTTCAGGTATCTTTCTTGTTGACTGTTAAATGGTAACTTGTTAGATTTTCATAAAGTAATGTCTAAGGATTGACTTGTCCGTTTATTGGTCCTTATTCAACACGTGTATATCCAGGATTGCACTGTGGGTTTACTATTTGCCCTGCTTCCAGTTTTGGGTGGCAGCAGTGGTCTTCTACAAGGATTTATTTCAATGGGAAAACTGTAAGTCTCTCCGTATGCAATCCTTTCTCTGGTTCCTTTGTATCATTTCATAAAATGCCTTTCTGATTAATGATCAAGAACTATTTGTTCTGTTAATCAGTTAATGCAAGCTAACTGACTCTAATAATGCTGCTATATTTCTATACTAGTTTCCACTTTCGAGAGTTCTTGAAGGCCTAAACTTAAGGGCACAATTTTTGCCATACAAGTTCTCGTCCAAATAAACTTTAATATGCCAACTCTAAGATATATTTAACACTATCTTCTAAAGTGGATAAATGACACCAGTGTAACAACTGTAATTTGTGGGAAGACTGTATAGAGCAGAAAATTTTACTTGTGAACTTTTGAGGAAACACTGAAATGTTGATGTATCTTGCAAAATTCTACGTCACAAGTTTTAGTGAGATATAGGGTTCATAATGGTTTTCAGGCCCTCTTTTTAGGGGTTTTTTGTTTGTTTTTTTGGGGGGTGGATAACTGGATATGATCATTTATATTATTGAATATATCTAATTGTTTGTTGTTTATAACTTCAGGATGCTAATGCTGTCCTTGTATCTTACTGCTACTTTTGTCGTGTCTTGGTCATTTGTTCCTCGCTTTCTTAAACTGATGATGCAGCTCTCATCTCAGGTAAGGGTAATTCATATTTGTTTCACAGTTTTACTTCCACTTTCTTGCCTCTGTTAGCAATTTTCATGAGCTTCCTTTCCTTTCCAGACAAATGAACTTTATCAGCTAGCTGCTGTCGCTTTCTGCTTACTCTCTGCATGGGTAAGAAAACCGTATACTAAGTTTTCCTTTATTTATGTGCCATTCCATATTGCTTTTCCAAAACAATTCAAAGCCTAATGGCCTTGTCTAAATCTGTGTTATATGCAGTTTGGTGGATTAAACAATTAGTTATGATGCTGTGCATTTTGTTAACTTTATTTAATATCTTTCCAGTGCAGTGATAAGCTTGGCCTTAGTCTTGAGCTGGGTTCATTTATGGCTGGTGTTATGGTTTCTACAACAGATTTTGCTCAACATACTTTGGATCAGGTATCATTCTCGTGTTTATTTACTTTTTCTGAATTGTGAAGTTCATTGTAGTTGTCTGATTATGCTTTCATATTATATATAGGTGGAACCAATTCGAAACCTATTTGCAGCTCTTTTTCTCTCGAGTATCGGAATGCTTATACATGTTCAATTTCTTTGGAACCATGTTGATATCTTGCTGGCATCTGTTATTCTGGTTATAGTCGTTAAGACAGCCGTTGTTGCAATAGTTACAAAGGCATTTGGATATAGCATTAGAACGTCATTTCTTGTAAGTTAACATTGTCAACTTCCATATGCTCTATTGGTTAACTATAATTACTTAAATACCATGATGTGCTGAACGCTGAATAGCCGTCTTAATGACAACGCAGGTTGGTATTTCGCTTGCTCAGATTGGAGAATTTGCTTTTGTTCTCCTCAGTCGTGCTTCAAATCTCAATCTTGTTGAGGTGTCTGCGCTCTCTCTCCTATGCTTTTTTCCCCTCTCATTAATGTCGTCCCTCTCTCTCTCTCTCTCTCTGACCACTGACTACAATATTTCAGGGGAAAATGTATCTTCTTCTTCTGGGAACGACGGCTTTCAGTCTGGTAAATTTCATTTGCACCTAGAAGCTCCATACTAATCTTCCTTTTACAAGTTTATACTTATTGTTAAAATGCCTTTCAGGTTACCACCCCACTACTTTTTAAGTTGATACCTCTTGTCATGAATCTCGGTGTTCTCATGCGCTGGTTCCCCTCCGAAAATACCACACCGATTGAGGTTCTCTCTCTCTCTCTCTCTTCACACACACACACACACACACACACACACACACACACACACACACACACATATTTACACCTTGGTGTTGCTAACGAATATAATCTGTTTTCAACCCTTAACAGGCAAAAGCTTCAATGAGCGAAACAGACAGAATGTTGTGACTAGTGGCTCATCTGTTTTTCATTGACCTTAAATAATGTATTGGAGGCAAGCATCTATTCTTTGGTGACTAATGAAATCAGGATTTCAATGTGTTACCCCTCAAGAGCTCCATAATATGATAAGCTTCACAGACAAACCATTATATTCACTTCCACTAAAACACAGTGGAAGAAGATTTGATGTACATAGGAATATGAATTTTGTATTCTTTGAGGAAGATGTATATAGGTAATCACAGGCCAGTCTTGTTTGTTGCTTACACTGATCTGCTTACATCATACCCTGGTTAGCCTATATTTGCTGCCATGAATTGCTGCAGCTGAAATGATTCAACAAATTGTTTAGAAAAGAATTCAGCCTGTAACTTTTTTCTGTTTGAAGGTTGTTCTGTAACATGTAAGGACCCGAATGAAGATCTTGGTTAATAGTTACTGACCATTATTTCAAATTATTGGTGCTGTAGTTCAGCTAGAGTTTTGGTCATTAGGGTCTTGTAAAACAATCCAACTATGCATACACCCTTTATTATAGACATTATTTTGATACTAATATTTTATTAACAATCAACATGTATTTTTCTTTTTTTGTTAATTGAAAAACAATCTAAATATACAATTGATTAATAACAATCCTATTTTTATACAGGTGTCGAAATTGGTGTTCTAATACCTTTGATGACATAAGATTTTTACTTTTCCAGTGCTTTTTTTTTAAGTGTAAAAATGGAATGCTGCAGCACGTTGGAAAAAGAAGTCAAGAATTTCTATGAAATGTCACTCAATTAAGGCTCTAATAAACAACAAATAATATGAAAATTATTGTACTTAATTTGTACTTGTGTACCAATTCCTTGCATGCCGTTTAACTAACTGCAACATAATTAACTTCCATTCTGAATTTGTGGTTCCTATACTTTGACAATTACAGTTTTACATAACTCATGTAAGTTGTGATGCTAACCATTTTCTGTTATATTGTTCATTTGTGCTCATATTAGATATTAGTATTACAAACACACTGCTTATAATAGTGCAAAGTAAACATAAAATCAAGACATTCTGTCTATGTTCGCTTTACACTCCGCACCCAAACGTTAACTAATCTTTTTTATTCGGTGAGAAATACAAATTGACACATATTATCGACTGTTTGTTTGGTATTAGAAGGAGCAAAAGTATCAACTGCTTATCAAATTGACACATATTATCAACTGTTATAACTGTAAAAAGTATCATTGATGTGAACGTATCAATCGCCCTAGTTTGTTTTTTTTTGGGGGTGTTATCTTCAACCATACGGCATCCAATTTGTAGGCCATGTATTACAAAATTGTAGACAAAATGTTGTCATTTTAATTGTCTCCATACTCTCACATGCCACATACACCACCATTTTTGTGTCTATATTGTTATATGCCCAACCCTGTTGACTATTAACAAGTAATATCCACCATCTATTTCACATTATTTTAGACTTTTCCACTATTACACTTGACATTTTAATTTAGATGGTTAGAGACTTGAGTATTGTATGTGCCAAAATGTACCACATTACCCTTTTATGTGTCTTGTTTTTTGTTTTGGCTTTTCAGGTTTCTTTATACATAAATTTAACTGTTAAAATAGAAATGGACAAGTTACAAAAATTTCAATATGATCTCATTGTATTACAATGCATTGCATGTATTAGGCTGCAATACATCATGGAAGTCTATCCCTCTCTAAACAATCTCATCCAGTAGTAATACTATCCTTTGTTAATTACTACTGGTTAGCAAATAAGGGCCCCATTGGAATTGTTCTTCCAATATTACTTACAATTGAAGTTTCCATCATAGAGGGGATATATATTTTTGTAACTTTAGCAAATGTTTCAAGAGAATTTAAGCATCAATCAGGAGAACCAACAGCACATTTTCATCTAATGTCCGAGTTCCTGTGTCAAAGACAAGATTATTGTGAAATTCACATAGTATCTAGTTTACCAAAGGATGCAACTACAAAACAAACTAATGCATAGTAAGTTTAGATTTAATCTGGTTCTACTTACCACCATATAGGCCTGCTGCGTTATGAGGACGCATCGATACTGCTTTCCACAGGTTGCTTCTTTGGCCGGTTTCTTGTACTAGTTAAATGTCAAGATACAATAAGAGACTTGCATATAAACAAAACTGTTATTAAAATCAAGACTAGGTATAGAATTGACCAGGTAACTAATTGCATACCTCGTATTCTTGGTGCAAGGATCCAGGTGTATTCTCCTTCAAGCCCTGCAATATAACAATAGGAATCACCATGCCTTTACCCACTCAAAAGAATCTTAAGTTGTTATATGAGTGCTGAGATAGCTGAACCTAGGAAATTGGCTGCACCTTAGATGGCAGTTTTGCAGGTTTTTTCACTTCAGAAACCAGGGACAGCTGCAAATCAGGCTCAAATATTAGCTAAATATATATCAATGAAAGTATGGATCATATTAACATTGGAGAAATGGAATACAGTTTGTAAGTACCTTGCTAAGTAAATCTGTGGGTGGTTCATAATTAAGTCTCTTGTCATTTGGTTCCTATAAAGACAAAAGAAAGAAAGAGGGGGTAGGAATTCAAATAAGAAACATAGACAGAATGATTCATTCACATCTCAAATATAAGCATAAGATTAGTACATTACCAGTGGATATACTTTGATACTTCGGAAGACACCTCTTTCACCTTTGTTCGATCGTTGCTAATAAAAGCACCACACCCAGTTATAATCAATCACTTTACTTTACTAACAAATAAAACATGAAAAATTGAACCTATTCTAAAATCAGTTTTACAAACCGCATCATCAGGCTTTCCTCGGGGTTTGTTAGTCATTCCATATTTCTCCTGCCTTGAGCCATCGCTAGAGTTTGTCCTAGAAGAGTAATATAACCAGATAACAGATTATAATTGCTCACTTATATGCAAAGATAATGCATGAATTAACCGCATATCGTTTCTGTAATTGTAATACTAATATTCTACCATGCAATTCTAAATGTTTATACCTTCGGTGTTCCCTTGTATTGGTGTTAGAACTGCTATTCAAAACTCCCTCACCCTACAATAGAGAAGCAATTAACCTTATTTGTTGGGCAAAAAGAGTTGCTTGAACATACTAAGTAATTCATCCTACTTTAGTGAAGTAGAAGCAGAAGCAGATAGTTCAAAGGCTACAATTACTAAAGCATATTTCTAGGGGACTAGCATTGCTGGCAGTTTGTTGTATTACCTTCTGTGATGTTTCGGGAAGAAAGTAAAATTTGGAACAATGATGAGTTCCTTCATTGCATTTAATTAAAAATAATGAATTGGAAAGCATACAACAGCATTTTTCAAAAGAAAATATTACATTAGCTTCTTTTGCTCTCTGTGTTTTCTTATTTTGTACGGATTGTGCTGGAGCCTGCAAAATCTGGCATGTCCAAAAAAATTATAATTGACAAAACAGCTATATACTCAAATTGACTATGATTAAGCACTTGTGATTTATTCTAGAAGTATAAACTGAAGGTACCTACCTTTTTATTCAAGGGACGTGCTTTAAGTGACGATTTTGTATTTTCACGGGATTCAGCATCAGTTATAGGCCTATTAAAAAGCCACATCACCCAACAATTCAGTATGTATTTCGAAACCATTGGATACTATAATCTGAGTGTAGTAGTAGTAGTAGTAGTAGTTGGTATACTTGTGTCTTTGTGCCCTCACGGCTGTTTCCAGAACTGGTTCTTTAGGAATAGTTGCTTTCGGTCTAGAAGCTGCACTCACTCCAGAAGGATCTTTCTGCACCACAGTTCAAAATCACACATAAATTGATCTTGTATACTGAACTGTTAAGTATTGCACAACCGAATATTATACATGATGAAAAACTGGTTACCTCGGTTTTCTTATGGGCAAAAAGTGCTTGATGTTTCAGATGAGCAGCCTGTTGCAATAATAAATAATTAAGTCTAACATCAACAACAATAATGTGGACTTTTTTATTTTCTATATTTTTTTATGACAGAAACTTGCTCAATCTAGCAGTTCAGCCGAAAATAGTCCACTGAAATTATTTGCATGCTATTGTTCTAGCATTTTAAGAAACAAGGAAATCTAATTTTTTGATTTTTTGATTTATTTTTTTTAAATTGATGATCATTGAAAACCATATTTGAGAGAAATGCAAATCAGAAACTAAAGGCAACATTAATGTTCTGATTTTGTTAGGAGACATGGTACATATAATTTTTAAACATCAAGTTATTTGAAATTGGAAGGATATATAAATAATTAGGCACCAAATATTCAGATAAACTTAGCATACCTTTTTTATGTAACCGGCTTCAAGCTTCTGTCTCTTGGATAATAGGCTATCATTAGGAGAAGAATCCTGACTCTTAATCCTGCTTAGTTTAAGGGAAAAAAGACTAAGAATTAAAGGTGAAAAAAGGAAAACAAGTTAACCACAATCTTACAAAGCAGGAAAGGAAACAAAAATAGACATAGTAATAATCATATAGTAAGATATAACTGATGGACCTGCAAGATTGATTGCATGTAACTTCAGTAACATTCTTCTGTTTGGCCAAATTACTTGCTGTTGGCTTCATGAAAGATGAAACTTTCGATTTCGATGATCCACTTGAATTGCTGCTGGTAGGCCTTGTTGCTGAAAACAAGCATGTATTCAGTTACAATTGCAATCGCAAAATCAAATGCTAAACACTTATGGGAAAAGAAAAAGAGAACAATTAAGATATTCTTGATGTTGATCAAGAATCAGAAATTATCAATTACCAATCTATATGCAATAAAAGATAATAATTTTCCAGATTCAGTGTGCCAATTTCAACCACGTTTATGGATTGCATGAAAATCCGGTAAATTGTGAAATTGCAAAAAAACAAAAGAGGGGAAAAGAACTGTACCTTTGCCATTTTTGGCCGGAGCTTTTGAAACTTCTGCACAGGGGTTTCTCCATTTAAACTTCAGCAAAAATGCTACAAAACAAGGAAAATTTTCTATTATATTCAAAATTTTCTTTCTGCAACATACAATTTGCAATGAAAATAGAAAAAATCTACGAAACAAAAACATCACGATTCACAAAAAAAGGATCATATTCGATGAAATCCTTACGTGAAGGTTCATGGCTCTGAGCGGTTTCGAACCACTGCTCTGCTTCAGCATCATCAAAAAGCGTCTCGCGACGTAAGAAATCGCAGAATTGAGGAGCATCAAACTCGTAAACGGGATCGATTTCATCCTCTTCTAGGCACGCGTATTCGACCTCGATCTCCTCGAACTCCTCAAACTCTTCTTCCATCATTCTCTCTCTGTTTCAGAGGCTAGTAGCTACAATTTCCGTGTTTTCCGCAATGGAATCTCCGTTTTCTCACCGTAATTGAAGAAGACGAAGAACCTCAACGAATAAGGGGTAAAAAGCAATGAAGCAAACAAAAATAAAATAATAATAACAATAACGAATGAATGAATGAATAAAATTGAATTGAATTGAATTGAATGGGAGGGAGAGAGAGAGAGAATGCGGTTGAATTGGGGATTCGACACGAACCAGAAAGAATCCGCGTTGAAGTTACAGAGTCGAATCCCGTCCCCGCTTCTCTCTCTTTTTCTCGTTTGAGGGAAAATAACTCTGTTCGTTAATCCGTTTTCCCCGAAAAACGAAGAGGATGAGGGTGGGACGTTAATTTATAATAAGCTTGATCTTAGTGAATTAAATTAATTAATTAAAAATTAATTAATTAGTATATATATTTGGTTCTGTGTGTTCTTTTATTTGGAATGAGTGGAAATGAAAGAGGAAATGGATGAATGAAGTGTTAATGTCGGAGAGAATGGCGAAGATTTCGTTGCGAGAGAGACAGAGAATCAGTTAAAAAGAGTTTGTTTGGCGCCCAATTTAGAAACACATGCTTACCATTTTTTGAATTTTTCATTGCATCGTATATTAATATGTTCCGTTACTCAATCATTATTTTACCACTAATCCCTTCATCTACTAGACTTAAAAAAATTAAAAACTATGTAAAGTTGATAGTTGAGAATTATTAAATAATTTAATGTATTTAATTATATNAGTTTATACATTTTATTTATTTTTATTTTGCAATTATTTTAAAAGCTAAATGTACCATATTAAGAATCGTTAAATATCATAATTTAAGTGGAGTAAGAATAATTTTACAAGAGGAAAATTGATAGATTGTGTTTTATTTAACATATGTTGCATTTTTTTATTTTAATTTCTTGCTGGCTTATTTCTGTAGACAAAAGTTACTGAACCTGATTAATAATGTAATATTTAACTGTAATATATTCAGTTGTCATCTACCTAACCTGCAGATTTGTGATTGATTAATACCTTTAGAAGTTGAAACTCTTCTACATAGATATGCTCAATCTCATTGACTTTATTCTGAAAGGATTGCTACTATTCACTGCCTACATGCATGTATATATAACATGTTGTTCATATATATTATTCAAATAATTTCAAATATTTCTTAAACATCGACGTTTTAATAATTTTAATTATAAAATATATATAGTATTAAAATTAATAGATAAAATTATTAGAATATTTAAATTTTTTTTATATTATTTATTAATTGGATGCGTATGGAATATGATCGATGATCATGTGTGCTTGATATACATGTCCTTGTTTTTCATTTATTTACTAATTATTATTATTATAGCATATTTAGGTTAATAGATTTTATATCTCGTTGCATAGTAAGAAAATTGAAAATAGTAAAGATCTGAAAATGTATCATACCTTTAATATATAATTTGTTTGGATAAGTAGTTAAAGAGAAAATTAAAGCACCATCAACAAAGGAAATATGTGGGCGTGATAAATAATGTGTATAGATGTTGCAAAGTTTTTATTTGCATGGATATATGTCCCATCATTTTCTCCATCTACCATTTTGGTTTGAAAAAATCTAGGTTCAACACTTTTATTAAAATTTGACAAGCACAAATTAAAAAATAATTTTATATTATTAAAAATATTAATAATAATTAATTAATAACTACAAATTATAAAATTTATTGGTCCTTAGTACTCGTGGCTTTGGTTTTGGTCTATATAAAAATAAAAAGTATGAGGAGTTAATGGAATATTTGTACAATGTGTACAATAGAGATTTAGGGAGTATTAGAGATATAGCCATTAGTGTTATCTTTTTTTATCAGTTAAAACTTTTGAGATGAGTGATATCATGACATGATATTAGAGCTAGATTGAAAAGGTCAAGAATTCGATTCTTGGTGAATCCGAAAATTATATAACTCATTGTACACATTGTACAAATAAGTCATTGTCTCCGTCGCGGGACTCATATAGAAAAAAATGGAAGTAGCATTTGTCACGTTCATTTATGAGTATCCCCACATTATTCCTTCTTTTTGCATATGTTTGAAATTTAAATTCATAGTTATACTCATAAAGCAAAAAACAAAGAAAGGAAGGAAAAAAACAAGGGTAGAAGACAAATAAGGTCATTTCCTAAGGGGTTTGCATGCAAAACTTGTAACCAAACATTTTCGTCTCTACGTGGAAAATTAGGTTTTGTTCCATACACTGCGGAACCATGTCTATGGCTTCCTAGGTTTATGTGCTCGCTTTTCCGGATTTGTCCTCGCCTGTCACAGCTTCATGCACATGAAAATAAGGACAACTTTGTCTTTTGCTCCAAACCTATATAAAAATCAAAGCACATACGCTCCTGAGATTTCAAAAATGATGGGTCATTTGACTCCATCTCAAATCTTATTGAAAACAACCTAGATCCAACTATATATATCTTATTCGTTTAAAGAAGTTGATGTTACAAGTTTCACCTTGGGGTATAAATTCAATGTGGATATAAACATTAACAAATATATCTATAGAAAAAAAAAACTCATCTTATAATCATAGAAGATGACCTCCGTATGTCAGAAATATCCTGACATTAGTTACGCACTGAGTCTGTTAGTATCCAAATCTATATGGTAACAAAACTCCTCCAAACCTATCTACGTGTATGGTAACGAAGACAAGTGACCATTTCAGAGATTAAAACCATTTCATGTTTCTTTGTTCCTCGAATACGAACACTGACAAAGAAAAATACTTTAATTCCTAGAGATGTCTTTGCACATATTTAACTCTACTACAAGTAATGCAAGTTGCAATAATGCTTCGAATTCGAAGAATAAAAAGGAAAAGAAACTTGACGGAAGATGCTTCTATGGTTCAAAGGTTGCGTTGATAGAATCTGACACATAACAAATCCAAATAGATAGTTCATCTGATGTCCTACTCTCTGAAAGGTAATGGCTATGCAATTTTTTTTTTGTGAAAGTTATATATTTTTTTTAATTTTAATTGACAGTTGAGTGAGTATTTTAATTTTTTAAATAAGAGACTTTAAATACTTTGTGTGGGTAGATGAGATCGAATAAAGTTCGGAGGGTCTAGCAAAATCGTTAGTTAAAAGGAATATAGAGCATTCTTTTGCGAGACATGAAGATGGGTTGACAATCATTGTAGTTGGAGGGAAGAATCATGAAGCCTTCTCTATGATGGCAAAGGAAGATGGAAAAACTTAAGGGTGAAATGAGGACAAGCAGCAACCATGACTTGGAAAATGTATTTTGTTTAGCTTGTAACTTGTATTTAGGGATCAAAATATAGTAGAGACACTCTACTGTACAGATTGGAGTGGTATAGAGAGAGAATATAATTCTTTTTATAGTTATTTTTTATTATTTTATTATTATTCAAAATGTGGGTTCTACCTTTATTAATCTCTCTTTCATTCTATTAAAGAAAAAATCTGTAAACTTACATATTTAACATATAATTCACCAATATAGTATTGGTGTGTTTGGAGATCCTTGTTGTTTATTATTATTTCCTATTCTTAATATGACAAGAAGTTTGAATCAAGTATTTAAAATATTTTTTTGTTTTAATAAATGATAATATATACTATATTTAAATTTATTTTAAGAATATATGTTAAGAATAAGACTGGACACGCTGATACATAATGGTATTTAGGTGTGTTCAGGCGTGTCCGGAAAAGAATTATTTATTTTTTATTAAGACACGGTTGGACACATTAGACACGCGTGTCGAACGAGTATCAGTGAGTGTCGTGTCCGAAATGTGTCCAACACGCAAACACGACAACTCAGCAAAGTGTCCGTGCTTCATAGCAAATACACCATAACACCAAAATAAAATAAAAAGAATTTACTATCTCTTTTGATTACATAAAAATACCAACAAAACAAAAACAAAAGTTTAATGCATTCCAAAACAAGATTGAACTAATGTGTTGACAACATAGTTTCCATCAACTAAACATCTATGGTATTGGAGTTGAGTTACTGCTCTCGTTTGATACAGTATTACTGATCTACTGGAGGAGGATAACTTAGCTGCAGATATTTTTTTAGAAATTACCAACTGCCTCTATCTTTGACAATTGGCCCTCTACCTCTAACAGTTGATGTTACACCAGGTATAGACATAAACGGCATAAAACGTGTGTTGATCCCAACACTAGCACCTTGCATTATTTGGGGTATAACCATAGATGCAGTTTCTGAGTTATTTGTGAAAGGGTTTATAGATAGAGGTCTGGTAGATGACGAAATATTTAGAGGAAGTCTCTTAACATTTTTTTTAACAGGCTTTTTGTTTAGTGCAGGGTTCGATAAAGGTTGTGGTTGAGAATTTGGTGGAGGGTTTGATTGAAAATTTGCTTGAGGTTATTAGAGTTGAAACAAGAAGCAAAAAATTAGGTATGAGACCAAATTCAATGGTAAATGACAAATAAAATATGCAGCAAATGAAATGACAGTTACAACTACATCCTATGGGGTTGTTGAACCACTTCCCTTACCAATAGTAGTTGCTGCTTCAACATCTGCAATTTCTAAGATTTTCTCCCAATATATTTTGACCAATTGGTCGGCATCTTCATCCCCCACAGCAGCATGCTCTTGAGGCGCACGGCACACCACTCCCTTCAGCCATTGCTTCTGTTCTCTTCTTACAACTTTTCTTATGGTGACCAGGCTGTAAACAATAAGCTTGTACATAATCCACTATTTAGCATCATCATCCTCAACAACTATAAGTTTTTTTCTTGGAGTCTTCTTTGGAGTTGGAATCTTTTTGGCATAATTCTTCAATTTCATCTTTGTTGGAGTAATATTCTCTTCAACCATAACAGGATCATTTATAGGATGCTCTGTATATAACTCAATTTTGTTATCATTCTTCACAGCTGCCTGATATATTTTAACTGTATCCATATCATCCCTTGATAATTTTATCCCATTATCAAGCTCCTTAGTAGGTTCTAACTAATAAAAATCAGTGATGGACATATATCCATTGTCCTTTAGCAAATCACTTATGAAAAATCTATTGAAGATATCCATATTAACCCTCTCAATCTCTATTACTTTTCCACCAATATACACAAGCTTCCCACATGGGTCTCTCTCAAACCTTCTTCTATAATTAATAGACAGAATTATACGAATGGTGGCCATCCCTACAAGCAAGACAATATAATCTAAGCTATCATTCCATGTCATTACAGATAACAACATAGCAACGAAAATTCTAATCCTAACCCAATTTTCTAACATTTCTCAAGCCCATAAAAACTAATCAGAACATCCGAGAAAGGAGCAGAATTAGTCTAACTTGAAAAAATTGGAAGTGGCATACTTCTGTTCTTCGTGGAGCAACGATTGTAGGTTACGGGTAGTGATGGTGAGATGCTTTCAACGATGCCCTACTATGTATAATCTATTTGATTAAATGGGAGAACTATTTGTCACAGAAAGGAGGTGCTTCGATCGTCTTCTCTGATTTGGGATGGTAGTAACGACGATAACTAAGCTCTGTTAGGGCACGGGGGAAAAAAAGTTCTTTGTTCCATTCCTTAATAAAAAAAAAAAATAGAATACACATAAATAGGTTTTGAGGAATTTTATTACTATGTAGGTTCGGATATTAATGAACTAAGTACATAATCAACATCAGAACACTTTTGGCATACGGAAATTACTTTCCATAATTACAAGATGAGTTTTTTTTAATGGGTATATTTATCAGTATTTACATTTTTTATGAATATAAATAATAATATTTTTTTTTTCAAACATGACTAACAACTATACTAAATATATTTTTAGTCACAAAAAAAAAAAATACTAAGTATATTTTTATATGTATTTGCCTATTTGGCTATTTGCCCGCGTAAAAGTATGCTCTTTGCTAAAACCGAAACCCAATCTCCAATCCTCCCTCCCCCTTTGCTCAAAGAATTTGTCATTTTTCAATAAACCTAAAACATGAAAGAGATACCTATTATCGAAATGGAATGAGAAATTATTTTTTAGTTTAATTTTGGTATATATACTAATAATATAAAATATTTTACACAATTATTTAATCACATGTACTATTTTAAATGGTTATTCATGTAGTCATTGTAATTGTTTTATACTAATAGCGCATTAAAATTAAATTTATTATTTTTTAATAAAAAATAAAAATTAATATTCCAATTTGTGTGTGGTCATAATATTCCAATTTGTTTGGATAAGAGTAAAACGTCCAATTAAACCGATCCAAACTATAGTTGGGCCTGGGCTATGCTTTCTAGTTTCTACTACAATTCCAATCGTTATTGTGCTCTGACAAAAACAAATTTCGTTATTGTCCTCTCATACACCAAAATTCCTATAACTTCTACTGTTCTACAAGCAATTTTTCAATCTTTTCTATTGTGACTGCGGAACCCTAAACGCAATTTATTATTGCATGCACAAGAAAACTTAAATACTTTATCTCGTTAGTCTCATACACCAAAAATTTGCTATAATTTCTAGAACCAATTTTTTCTTTTCCCTGTGGCAGCTGCACCCACAACGCATTTAATTGTTGCATGCACACGACATGTTTGATTCTTTGCCAACGAAGGAAGAAGAACAAGAAGAAGTTGAAAATGATTTACCAAAAAAACTAAGTGCATTGTCATGTGAAGAATGCAAATCTAAGCCATCAAAATACAAGTGCCCTGGATGCTCCTTTCACTCATGCAGTCTTCCTTGTGTTAAACTTCACAAAGCTCGCACTGGTTGTAATGGCAAGAGGAACATCACTCACTTTGTTCCTCTTTCTCACTTTGATGACAATATCCTATTATCTGGTACTGCTTCCTTCACCATTTATTGAATCCTATACCATAGTTCTTTAGTTTAATGAATTATATTTATATTTGTTATATAGATTATAATATGCTGGAGGAGGTGAAGAGGGTGGTTGAATCTGCTCATAGAATGAGAGCTCAATTGGGTTTGCATAAAAAGTTTAGGTTGCCTCATCACCTTAGAAGCCTACAAAGTGCTGCTTGGAGCAGAAGAACAAAACTTCTTTTTCTCCCCAATGGAATGTCAAGAAGACAGAATAACCAATCTCAATATGACAAAAGGTATATTCATTTTATACTCATCAAATCATGCAAGGGTTTATTTCTACATACCTAGTGTCTGATACATATACATTATTTTGTTTCTAAGCAAGTTACTAATAAATATGTACAATGCTATCAGGAAGAAGTATATATCTTGGACAATTGAATGGCGTTTTCACTCAACCAATATTATTCTACATGACCACGAGTAAGACATTTTTTCATTGTAATAATGAATGCTCTGAAAATACACAACTTTGTTTCTTGATAGCATTTTTATGTTATGTTTTCTAGAGTCAATGAAAATGCAAGCTTCTGCTCCATTTTAGAGAAACACCTCAAACCTGGTCCATGGAACCATCAGCTAAGGCAATTTTGTGAGCAACAGCTGGATTCTCTCAAGCTTTTTATCCGGCCAAAGGTTGATTTCTTTACTAAGATTGTTAGTGTCACTTTGATTTTGCCTTATACTTAAAGCATGCTACCGAGACCTTATCTCTAAGTTATATTTAAAGTATTATATTAGAATCCAATGAATTTGATTCAACCTTACAACTAGTTCATTTATTACAGGGTCCTAAGTCACCCTTGAAGGAGTTGGATATGAAAGCACCAATAGGACAACAGTTAGCAGATATAATTATTTTGGAATATCCTATTGTTTATGTTTTCTCACCATATCAAGTATCCAATTTTGAAGTTAATAAGAATGTCAATCACAACAATGAAAGTAATCAAAGTCAAGAAGATGTGCCTTTTAGGGAGGAGGTGGTAGAATATCAGAACAACAACACTGCATATGAAAAAGCATCAAATGAATCATCAGATAAGCCTATACTTGAAGAAGAAACTTTGACTAAACATTCACTTCCGGAAAACAAGGAAGCAAAACTCTCTAAAGACATAGCATTTGACAGTGATCAAGACTTGATGGATTTCTATGATGCTCTTATGGCTCAAATGAATCCTGATGACCTGCTTGGTTTGGATAAATTTGCCAAGAATACAGCAAACTATATAGATTTAATTGGTAGCTGTGGACTATTTCCTGAATTAGAGGAAGGTGAACTTGCATAATAATTAGCAGTCTTAGTTCACTTCCATTGGAGAATTGGTGAGAAAATAAGATACCATTGTCAACATCAATCACATGAAATTTTGCAAGTGAGCTAAAGGTAAATATTTTCTGTGAAAAGAAAAGTTTTCAATGTATGCATTTAGATTTTTTTTTTTTAAATTTTGTTTTTTTATTTTTTCTTTATAAAAAATTATCACTTACAATCATAACAAATACCTTGAAACAAATCTGAATTTCCATTTGGCTGATGAAAAGCTCTGTGGGGCATGGTCTGGTTTTTCAACACTGGTGGGGTTGTGCTGGCTTGGATGAAAGCACATGTGAAAATCGCCAATATGTTATGTTCTCATTCATTTATGATCATACTGAACTGTCACTTAGATTGAGATGGCTGAGATTGTTTATGAAAAATCATTGTTAATATACTTTATTACTTTCACTTTTAACAAAAAATAATTATAATTTGAACTACTATGCAGCTATGCTCTGTAATGTTAAGAACAAAAGGAAAAATGATATTCTTACTACTATAAAGTGATATTAGTATTTGTGGAACAACTCTAATATAATTATATAACAAGAAAACTAAAAAGCTATGAAATATCACCAACCACTCGAGACTTAAACAGACGCTCTTTATGTCTTTACTCTCTAGTTTTTCCCTTAAAACCGAATCTAAAGAAGTCAACAATCCAAAATAAAAGAAACGAAAACATTAAATCATCACGTGTGTTCATGTTTCCGAGGACTGGATCCGGTTGAAGCCAACGAGATAACAATATACTAATAAGCCCCCAAAATAGAAAATGCTGGAAAAATCTACAGTATAAAAACTGACTTATATTAATCAAATTCTCTCATATATGACGTCATCTAATTTGGTACATGGTCATTGCTTAGATTCCATATATATATAATGACAAATTCAGAAAATTAATCGTGAAAATTAATTATTAATATAAAATATATATTAAAATAAATTAAATAAAAATATATATATACAAATATATAATAATTAATTTTAATCTATATATATAATTTTTTTCCTTCAAATTTTGCCTAATTTACATATTTAAGTGAATTAATTAAGTAAACTGTGTTGTTTTTTATGAAAACAAAGCAAAAGACAAAAAAGAGTAGCAAGGTTGGGCACAGTTGAGTGGATATTCTCTTCTCTTCTCTTCTTCTGAGCTCTCATCTAATCTTCCTTCCTTTCATTTCATACATTCATTCAATTCACTCGGGTCTTCCCATGACCCGAACCCGAGAACCCGAATCCAAATCCAAAACCTCTTCGCCTTCTTCATCTTCGACAGGGATGAAGCTAATCGTTCCGCTGCAAGGCGTGGTTCAAGGTCGCGGTGGAATCTTGCTAGGGTCGTTAATCCCGTGTGCGCTGTTCTACTTCTTCCAGCTGTACCTCAAGAAACGACGTCGTTCCAACGACAAACACCCCTCCTCCAACCCTCCTTCGCCTTCTTCCTCGTTTCCGGAGCTGCCGCGGACGCCGTCGCGCTCCAACCTCTCGTCCAGGGGATCCCTCACCGGCGTGCGCCTCTCCAGGCTCGCCACTACCATCTCCGACGACGATTCAGCTTACTACGTTGGCCTCAACAGAGCCTCACGTGATCCCTATCACAAGCTCACCAACCCCGATGGAATCATCCAGCTTGGTTTGTCCGATAACACGGTTCGTCACTCTCTCTCTAATTATTATTTTTCGGATTCTACGATGTTCGTTTTTCTTTCTTTCTTTTTTTTTAAATAGTAAAAGAAAAATTAATAATTGTCGTTTTGTTGCTGATTTTTTTTTTTTGGTTTCAGTTGAGTTTGGATTTGATTGGGGATTGGATGCGGAAGTGGGGCAGTGGTGGTGACGATGGTTTGAGTATTAATGGGATTGCAACGTATCAGGCATTTGATGGAGTTGACGAACTCAAACTGGTAAGAATTTTTTCCTTCTTTTAGGATTGGATTATGCAATTTATGTTTTAGGGAATTTTGAATGAGGATGGTGATATTTGCATGTCTTCTGAAAATTGTATCTATTCTGTAAGTCATTGCATGTAATTAACATTGTAAAACACAGAGTAATTGACAGTTTTGGAAATTAATACCCTTTGGGGCATGCTGTTCTGTGTTTGTCACTTTCGGTTCCAGTTATGGTATTGTGCTTGGTGTTCAGTCATTTCAGTTAAGGGCATATTGTTCTTATAGACATTGTTTGCCTTGGTTCTGTAGGCCTTGTCCGATTTTATGCATCAAGTAATGGGAGGATCGGTGCATTTTGACACATCTAATATGGTGTTAACAGCTGGTGCAACTCCTGCAATTGAGATACTATCCTTCTGCTTGGCAGACCATGGGAATGCATTCCTTGTCCCTACACCGTACTATCCAGGTTTTGACAGAGATGTTAGATGGCGTCCCGGGGTAGATCTAATACCTGTTCACTGTCGCAGCGCTGACAATTTTAATCTAAGTATGACAGCTCTTGAACAGGCATATAGTCAAGCAAGAAAACGAGGAGTCAAGGTTCGCGGAATTCTTGTTTCCAACCCTTCGAATCCTGTTGGCAATATGCTGACACAGGACATGCTTTACAATCTCATAGACTTTGCCGAAGATAAAAATATTCATCTCATTGTTGATGAAGTATTTGCAGGCTCCACGTATGGAAGTGAGAAATTTGTCAGCATAGCTGAAATTCTTGAGTCGGATTCAGAATATATAGACAAGAGACGAATTCATATAATATATGGTCTGTCCAAGGACCTTGCACTAGCTGGCTTTAGAGTTGGGGTTATATATTCATTCAACAAGAATGTCTTGGCTACTGCTAGGAAGTTATGTAGATTTTCTTCTATATCTGCTCCAACTCAGAGGCTAGTTACATCAATGCTTTCGGATAAAAAATTTATTCAGGATTACTTTGAAACCAACCGGAACAGAATGCGCCAAGTACACCATGAATTTGTGGATGCTTTAAGTAAACTAGGAATTAAGTGTGCCAAGAGCAGCGGTGGTATGTTCTGTTGGGCTGATATGAGTGGATTAATCAAACCTTACAGTGAGAAAGGTGAACTTGAACTATGGGAGAAGTTTATGAGTATTGCTAAGATCAATATTACCCCCGGATCAGCCTGCCATTGCATAGAACCCGGATGGTTTCGCATTTGTTTTACTACTATGTCTTTGGAAGAGATTCCTCTAGTTATTGAAAGGATTAGGAGAGTTGTTGAAGTTTGTAAATCCTCTAGTTGAAGTTCACTTATTTTCCTGACAAATTTGGTTTTGCCAGAGGTTGCTGCTTTTGGGAATTTTGTAAAAGGTACATATACACCCCTGGTTGTCAAGTTCAGCTATCTTCTGGAATCCAGGATTTTGATTAGAATGCGCAACCTCGACGGAGTAACCCCAAAAAAGTTTGCAAGAGAGATCTAACTGAGTAAATTGAAAGAGGTGGATTTAAATTCTGTAGGCAGATCGAAGATGAGAATTTGTTGGAGTGCAGATGCAGTCCAGTTTTGACCTTGGAATGTACTCCATAGATTTTGCCTCAACCAACCTGCTAGGCCAGTTCCACTCATGCAAAGGTGCAGGATCCAACAAAGTTTGCTTTCTTGTGATTTTCTGCACAAAATTGAGGCTAAAAATAATAAAAGTTGGTATGATATTCACTTTTATGCAATCAAGAAAAATGCAATTTGAAACAATTCAGTTGCAGATTTTATAATCTTGTGGTTCTTCAATATTCCCTAGGATAAAATTAGTTTTTTGGTTTAGTACATCCAAGGGGGAGGTCTAAAGGACACTGCCTTTTTGGTTTGGGGTAGTACAAGATTAATCAATTAATTTATTCATTCATTCATTCATCTCTTTCTTTTCTTTAACTTATCCTTAATCAAACTTTATATGATAGAAATAATTGAAAGAAAAAGAAAAATTGGGGAGTTAATTTATCATTGGGGAACCGGTTTTTCTCATTTATTGTAGGTTTTGGTGGGCTACTTGAATGACAAATTAACAATGACAAATTGACAATGACATTGACATATTATCATGATGTTCAAATCTAAATATCTAATAGAATCGATTCAAGAAGCACCACTTGTTCAGTTGTTCTAGTTATGGAAGCCAGACTTGGACATGTACAAAGGAAAGGGACATTCTATGAAAGAAGCACGAATTGTTCTTGACCACTGTTATATAAAGTTATAAATGCAGGGTTTATTTTAGACTATCACATGTTTTCTGTGTGGAATGATATTGAATAATTTTGCTTAATGAGATATTCCTGTATTTGAAGAGATTTTATTTTGTTTTTATCTTTTAAATATATTTGGGTCAAAGGGTTTGAAGATAATATTCTTATTGCTTTATCAATATAAATGTTTTTATACAGTCAATGCAAAAAAAATTAAATTTCAAAGCCAATCCTAAAATAGTCTAGGTCTATAAACTTTATGTCTTCATAAAGTGATATCAAAATTTTGAATGCTCTCCATCCATGTTACCAGCACATGGCTGGATACCAGATAGAAAGTTAAGGTCAAAGTAAAAAAATTTAAAATTATTGTTGATTTTGCTAAACTATAGAATGGCATTTGTTCCATGGAGATAAAAAGGGCATTTTCAACTTGGACTCTATAATGCTGTAGAAGAACTATGGGGAGTGCCAATTGCCCTTTTGGGCCACTTGAATCAAGTTTCCATCACCACATGGCGGCAACAACGGTCAAGTGCATTGAGAACTACTACTCATAGATCTCAAGATATATATATATATATGCATGAGTTCTGTGTCATGGTAGCTAATTTCTTACTTTAATAATGTAATTGGAGATTCAATCCCTATCAATACTTTATAACTAGTAGTTTATCGTTTTAAAATGCTCTCTCAATGAAGAGATTAATCCCTATTGCTGATAGTAAATCCTGTGTTTCTAACTAAAACAAAATATGACTACTCATGTAAAAGATGTTTTCATGTGAAAATAATAGCTGAAAATTGTCGAATGATTTGATATATTTGATTAAATTATAATTTGATATATTTGATTAAATTGTTTAACATAATACGTGTCAACTTAACTATTATCTTCATGTGAGTAGCACTAAAATAAAATCAAAGATCTCAATACATCTTGCATTCTTTTCCTCTTTTTTTCCCATCTTTATTTTGATGAACTACTCAAGTCTGAACAAACAGAAATAGAGTAAGAATATAAATGAAAGAAAAGAAATAGAATAAAAGGGGTTAGAGGTAATAATATAATTTTATCTATTCCTTCACAACCTGCTATATAGTAGAAATTAATAAAAAAAAGAAGTTGCTTGGCCAATGATGTTGTGTAGGGTGCTACAGTTACACAAATTGGAAAAGGTGGTGGCATTTACTGGAAAATTGAACATAGGACCACTTATTATTCGCAGAACTGTGAGCTGTTGTGTCTGTTAGTAAAAGGAAGATCCATCAAAAGAAGAAAAAAGACCATCAATACCTAATATAACAGAAAAATAACAAAGGAAAGAAACCAACAAGTTGGAAGAGAAGAGTTTTTGAATTTTGTCCTTGCTGAAAGTAATGCTTTTGAGTTTTGAATAACTTAATCAAATTAAACATTTATGCAAATGAGGATGTTTACCCCAATTATCTGACTTTAATCTATCAATTTGCAAATTACTGATTAGCTGAAATAAAAGAACTAAAGAAGTTTCCTATATGAACTTATTAGGGTAGTGGGAATGTGAGATGTAGAAATTAGTAGGGTCCACTCCAATCTGAATGGTGAAATTAGTGCCTATCAATATGGTAGGGTTGGTCATAATATAATTAGTAATTTATTACTCATCACATGAACTGTAGAAAACTGAATCTGAAACTATTGATGCAGCGACAGAAACCAACAGGATTAAACTATGCATATCAACAGTAGATGATGATAAAATTATAAGGGAACTTTTGTAGGAATATTTCCACATGATTAAGGAAATTTTACTAAAAAATTCATGTCACAGACATAACATCTATGTTCCTGACCAACACAAAATTGGTAGAAACAAATTAGAACGGGAGAAATAAGAACTTAAGAAGGGAAAAACTGAAGGAGATAAAGCAAAGGAAAAAAAAATCCTATGGACTCCTAATATCTTCTGATAATGATATAACATAAAACTTACTTTTGGATAGGTAGACAAGCGGTGCTATTATTATTCAGTATTTCAGAAAGAGAATTTTAATTATTTTCTAGCTACTTAGCATTAATAACAGATAACTCAGCTGTTAAACTTTGTTACAAAGTTTCGCATATCCGAACCCCAATCTCAGATAAAAGAGGAGAATTATGTTAAATATAGTCAGCTTAAAATTTTTGTCTATAACTTGCATTACTCATGACTGTCATACAAAAGTTTAGAAACCCATGATGATCTACTTAGTCAAGTCCTTAACTGGGTTTCTGAATGGTTAACATTTAACAAGCCATTGAAACTGTTGTTGCATCCTTCAAAGAAAGCCTTAGCAGTCATTTCTCTCTCAAACCTCCAAATATAGTTCAAACCAACAAGCAGCTCAGTTATGGCAGCTTCTGTCTTCTCTTTGTCTGCAAAGAACAAAGTCTGCAACAACAACACATTACTATTGGTCTTTGGAACCATCATGTTCATCTGCTCAAAGCTCCTCTCACTCTGCCACCTAATCATGTTATGTGCCAATGGTGAAATCCAACCAAGAATCCTCCCCAATGCTTCTCTCCATTCTCCAGCAAGAACAGGATCACAAGCAGAGAATCCAACACCTTTCAATCTTGACCTCAGTGATGATCTTATGCTACTTGGCAACATTGCATACAAATCATCCCTTGCTTCAACACCAACCAATTGTGGTGACTTTATCATCTTCTCCATAACTATGATCAAATTGGCATAATGAAATGCCAAAGCTGAAGCACCTAAAGTACCATTCATTGGCTTCAATAACTTACAATTAGACTCAAAAAAACCACCACACCCCAAATCACCATTCCCATCAAGCTTCAAACTTTTGAACGGCCTAGAAACATGAATAGCATAATTTTCACTATTGGGATTTTGATCGGAGGGAAAAACAGTGGCTGAAGCTGATAAACTACGAGACAAATAAGGAACACAATGCCCAATTCCAAACACAACCTTAATCCTTGCTAACACAGTGAAAACAAACCTAACAAGCAACAAAACAACGCCATCGAAACCTTTATTCCACAAAGATTTCTCCTTTAACTCCTTAACCTCTTGCTTCTGCCAGAAAATCTTTTGCTGAAGATCACAGAGTTTCTGATGATCCTTATTGTTAACTGAACAAGGTTCAGCTTCACCATTATTGTTGTTACTACTATGGCTAAGTGCTTTTCTCAACGCACTTTCTAGAACCGAAAGCTCTTCCATTTCTCTGTGAAGCGTTGACGTGAGTGACACGTAACGCTCCAATTTCTTGTGTTTGGCTTCGATTTCCTTCGGATTGGTGAGTGTCCACGCGTGCGGGTCGTAGCCCGAGTTAGCAAACTCGGTGAAGACTCGGTGGAACGATCGGAGAAAAGGATCGCTGCACATGCAGCTGAGTCGGGACACCGAGCCGGCCGCGACTCGAACTGACTCAGCGAGTTCGGCTCGGGCGAGTCTGAGGAGGAACGACTCGTCGTTGGAAACGAGCTTCAATGCACCCTCAAGAGAAACGGCATCGTTTCGAAGGCGAACGACGGCGGCGTCGGATAGCGACTGATAGAGGTGAAGGAGCCTCGACATGACGCCGGCGACCTCGAATGACAAAACGGCAACGCGTTTTGACTTGGGATTCTTCCCGTTGGAAAGCGCGGTTTTTACCCTACCGAGCCACGAATCGAAGGCCATGGTGAAAGAAAGTTTCGGTTTTGGTTCGAAGGATGAAGAGTAGATCGTTGTTTAGTTGCAAGCTAAGGTGCGAGCACCATGTGTTTGTGAAAATGCATGAACTAAGAAAAAGGTTAAAATAGTTGAAGTGTTTTAATTCTGATAGAGAAAGGGTTTGATGGGTGAAGAGGTGAGTGAGATTGAGAGTATTTAAAGTTTGGAGGGTTAGACTTAATTGGGCCCCACAATCCCACATGCATGCACTTTGATTATAGTGTTGGTTATGGTGTCATTTTTAGTTAAGAAGAAGAAGAAGCTTCACTAATCATGAAGATTGAAAACCCCTCTCTTTGCTTTTAAGCTCTGGTGGATTTAGATTTCAATGCACTTGGTTCATGTATTTTGCTCCTTTTTGTATTATTGATTTCTTAGTTGGTAAAAAGGGACCTTTTTCTATTGTGTTTTGGTCTTGGATGTGTATTTATATGAACACATTTTTCTTGTTAGCTAATTAATCATGTGAAAGATATTTGCAAGTAAAATGATAGTTATGATGTTTAAAATATTAATGTATGTTATTTTAAATAATTTAATTAAATATATTAAATTATTTAATAATTTTTAGTTATTATCTTTATATAAAATTAGGGTAAAGTATATTTTTTGTCCTTAAAGTTTGATAAAAGTTTTAAAAATATCCCTAAGTTTTATTTTGTTTTAATTTTGACCCAGAAGTTTTCGATTTGCATCAAATATAGCTAATTTTTCAAAATATTTAAGATCGATTCAACAACAATTTTATAAGAACAATCCCTCAACACAAACAAATTAAGTATAATTTTCATGCATTATTGTTATATTGGTATTAAATCTTTTGAAAATTTAGCCTCTGAGGGTATATTTGATGCAAATCGAAATTTTTTGAAACAAAATTAAAACAAAATAAAATTTAGGAATATTTTTAAAACTTTTGTGAAACTTCGGGTATAAAAAATATATTTTACCCATA
>NC_029789.2:145493217-145496682 GCF_000816755.2 Arachis ipaensis | reverse complement strand
TTTTGTATTTTTTATAATTTTTAAATTTATAATCTTAAAATGTGTGCTTAAAATACAAGATAGCAAAACTTTTTTTATATTCTCATGGATTTGTTTGTCATGTGATTAACTACCTTAATTAATTTAAGAATGTCATCTCCCTCTCACTCACTCACATGCATGCAAGCATACCAAATTATTAAAAAGAAAATGGAGAAGAAAACTTGAGACTATTTTTTAGTAGAATAATAATTGAGAATCTTAATTTATTTTTAATTATTTTTTTAATATTTAAATACATACAAATTTATATATATATGTTATTTTTTAAAAAACATTAAAAAGATAAAAAATTCAAAAAAAAAATTAAGACGATGAATTTGGTCTCCTAATTATTTTTTTCTCTTAGCTAGTTATAATTGAGCATGGAATACTCAATTTTGTGGCTAAAAAATTCAGAGGACTTCATCAATTATTCCATTGACCAGCAATTTTTGTATTACTAGACTAAAAAAATGTGTTATTGGTATTCTTTAATTTTGTATAATTAGTTAGTACAAACTCTGATATTACTAAATTAGATATAAAAATTGATCTCATGTGAGTTATATAAACAAAATGAGTGCTCAAACATTCCTATTGTTGAATCCATTATTTAAATTAATCCCTGAGCACTTAATTTGGCGTAGAAGGTAAAACATAACATGACATGTTACAAAAGTGAGTTTGTGATGGTTTGGAACGGTTCTGAGTTTAAAAACAGTGTATGTGATTTAAACATGAAAGAAACAAATCTATGTGGCAAACACAAGTAACATCATTTGTCAGAAAAGAAGTGTTCATAGTGCTTTGTGTGGATATTTGATCAAATTTGACTTGAAACAAACACTAGTAGTAGTTGTTGTGAATAGAGACATAGACACAGTGCAGAATTTTGGTGGTGGAAAAATAAAGAAAAGGAAAAATCATCACTATCCACTTGGTCACATGGTGTTAGTGGCATGAAGAATGTGTTGGCCAGGTTGGTGCAAAATGATCCAAACACATTAATTTTTTATTCTATATATCTTGAATTCCATTTTTAATGTGGTTTTGGAGATCTCGGTAATTATGTTCGGAGGGTAATTAATTAATTAATGCTGGAAACTCAGGTGCAGTCGACTTCACGTGAAGTTGATAGTTGAGAGTCGTTAGATGAAAAATTAGTCAAATCAGTCAAATCATCTAACGGCTCTCAACTATCAACTTCACGTAAAGTCGACTGCATCTGAGTTTCCACCTTAATTAATTAATTAATTAATTAAAGCCAAAACCGGTTGATGGCACATGTAACATTACTCAAATAAGTTAGTTTAAGAGGTCAAAATTGTTCAACAAAGATTAATAAGAGATTAAGAGTTATTCTCAAAATTAGATATTTAGAATTCAAAAAGTAGTTTAATTAACAAGATTGCCAAACATTTTTAACAAACGTTATTTAGGTCATATCTATGTGGTACTAGTAACTTTATAGGCTAGAAATATAAAGATTATATATTAAAACTTAAGTTTATTTGGGGAATATAAAAATAGACAAAATATATTTATCTTAAAAGAAAATTTGTCTGATTCTTACTAATAAAAAACTAAAACCAATAAAACAAATATAGATATAATTAACTTTGCTTCTATTATGTTGTCTCAATATATTTATCTTAAGATATTTACCAAACTAATATTAACATGAAATATATGTCTTTAAAACACTTGTTAAAATGTTTATTATAGTATAAAAAAGGTTAATTACTCTCCTGATCCCTATAGTTTCGCAAAATTTTCAATTAGATCCCTATACTTTTTTTTTTCTTTTAATTGAGTCCTTCTACCAAAATTTTTTTTAATTGGGTCCCTACACTTTTTTTCCTTTTATTTAGGTCCCTATATCAATTCTTTTTGTTTTAGTTGGGTCCCTATAAAATTAAGCCAATTACTACTAAGAGGGACTTAATTGAAAAAAAAAATTTGGTGTAGGGACCCAATTAAAAAGAAAAAAAGTATAGGGACCTAATTGAATAAGTTGATCAAACATATACATTTTAATCTCTCTTACCAATTTTTTTATGTATTAATTGCATTTTAAAAGTTTGGATTATTGATATTATTAATACTTTTTATTATTTTCAAAAAATTTCTCATTAAAAATACATGTATCTCGTTTACACTGTAAACGAAATATACACGTGTCGCGTGCACCTGTCTTATCTCGTTTATTTACATTATAAACGAGATGCATGCAAAATTATCTCGTTTATAATGTAAACGAGATAAGAGAGAAATATTTATTTTGGTAAATATTTTTTAAATTATTTTTTTAATAATTATTATAATTAATTTATTTATTAAAATAAAAAATTCTTAATTTTAGTGTACATGTAATTTGATTATTTAATTATTTTTAAATCTAAAAATAATGCATTAACTTTGTGTATCCATCATTTTTTAATTTAAAAAAAATTAATTAAGAGAGAACAGAGAAGATATCTTGTTCGTGATAATAAGATTATATATAGGAAATTAAATTTTAAATGCAATTGTTTCCTCTATGTAAATTCAGGATAAACCGGAGGGACTGTAGAGCAAGCACAATCATTCCACTGTCCACAATTTTTTTTTCTCTTAAAAAAGGGGTGAGATGTCGATGATAATTGATAATTATTAATTAAATACATATCTGAATAGCATGTTATAATTTAATTTGTACTGATGTGTACAAAATGGGGCATGTGGTGTGAAAAAGGGAGAGAAAATGGACACAATAATAGTAGAAGAGGCAGAGGCTGTCTTATTACTTGAACCATAAGAATAAGATAGAAAGAAAACCAACTTGGGTTGGTCGAGTGGTCAGCTCATTCGTCCGTTTAAATAAGTGTCGGGGGTTTGAATTTCGCTTTATGTATGCAACAATCCATTGGCCAGCGGCAGACCCTTTAATGGAGTTCAGATCCGCGACGGATTAGTTTTTGACCTGTCGGGTTGGGGGATACCGTAGAAAGTGGAAACAAAAAAAAAAGATAGAGAGAAGATTTTAAATTTATTATATTCAGCAATGCAAAATAAAAATTGAAAAAAAAAAACAAAAAACAAAAAACAAAAGAGGGAGGGATCAGGGAGTTTGCATTGCATCAAGTCATCAAAATTGTTTTTTATTTTTTTGAAAAAAAAAAGAAAAAGAAAAAAACACAGATATCAATGTAGGATGGGATCATGGATGGCTATTCATTTTCCGACAACTCAACATATGAATCCTTCATTGCCCCCCTTCCATTGGATGCTTCTTAAAACTTTAAAAGGAAATTACCTTTTGTTGAGATTTTCTTGTGTTAAGGTTACCTAGGATAAAATTTTTTAAATAAAAGTATTGAAACCTTTATTTCTTTAAACAAAATCTTTTAGATAATAGTATAAAAAATTTTATATGATTATTTAGTTAGATTTATGAGTTTAGAT
>NC_029789.2:145491895-145492981 GCF_000816755.2 Arachis ipaensis | reverse complement strand
ATAATAAATTTAAAAATTAATTATATTTATTAATATAATAATATATAATTAAAGTATATAAAACTAAATTCACTTTTTTTTATTTTTTTAATAGTTTAATTACTCTCTTAGTTCCTATAGTTCTATGAAAATTTCAATTAGGTCCCTATACTTTTTTTTAAATTGGGTCCCTACACCAATTTTTTTTAATTAAGTCCCTCTTAGTAGTAATTGGCTTAATTTTATAGCGACCCAACTAAAAAAAAAAGAACTAGTATAGGGACCTAAATAAAAGGAAAAAAAGTGTAGGGACCCAATTGAAAAAAATTTGGTAGAAGGACTCAATTAAAAGAAAAAAAAGTATAAGGATCTAATTGAAAATTTTGCGAAACTATAGAGACCAGTAGAGTAATTAAACATTAATTTAATAACTAATTTATTTTATATAATATAACATGTAAATAATTATTTAAAAAATTAACTATAATTATATAACTGTATATTTTATACTGTAAATACATTAAAATTAAACTCTTATTATTATCATCATGAAATGCATGCACAATTATTGCATATGTAAATATATTAGGGTTCTTCTCTTGTAGGTGACTCGTGGCCTTAAGCATAGGGATATGCAACGAAAGAACATGAAAGAAAATAAAATTTGCTAAATCCTAGGTCAATAGAAGTGTTAACTAATTCAAGAGAATTTTGGTAAAAGAAGCCTCTCTCAATCTTGTTATTGCAACAACAAGCACACGTGGTTGAAAAGGATCGATAATTAATTAATTCAAACTCCTAAACTGATTTACACAATCAGTAAAAATAATAAGGAAATGTAATTCAGTGTTTTGAAGGTCAAAGAAGATGGATTTCATAAATTTGTCTTATTGTAATTGTACAATGTACCATCACTTATTTTGCCAAATCTAAGAAGATTATATAGATTCTACTCAACCGATTTAATTACCCAAGTACCCACCAATTACATACATTTTATCATATTAACCCAACAAGACAAAATCATAAGTTCATAACTACATTATATTTAATGCATGGCACGTTAAGAATGAGAAAAAAAAAATCATATAAAAATATTAGATTAAT
>NC_029789.2:145491231-145491770 GCF_000816755.2 Arachis ipaensis | reverse complement strand
CAATTTTAATTTGGTCCCTAATATTTAAAATATTTTATTTTAGTCCAAAAAATTTTAAACAAATTTAATATTATTGTCCATCTTTAAATTTGATATATAATAAATTAATGGAATGAATAACGCACGTGAACGTTAACAACATTTTTAATTAAGTCATATCTTTTTATTTTTGTACATATTAAAAAATATAATTAAAATCTTCTTGTAATATTTTTTTTTTATTCCCCTTTTTGTATAAGCCTCAAATCTTAGCAATCAATTATCAACACTCTAAAATTTATGCAAAATTATTTATAATGGTAGTTATAAGAGGACTAATTTTACTTATATACTAAAATTAAACATTATTGCATCTTCATTATGTTAATTGTTTATGTCAAACTTAATAGTGGAATAATATTAACCTCGTTAAAATTTTTTGAGACTAAAATAAGACCTTTAAAACATTAAAGACCAAATTAAAATTTAATCCAAACGTTAAAAATCACAATAATTTTATCCAAAATATTATGTATGCAAAAAAAATTAATTATCAAATT
>NC_029789.2:145490310-145491023 GCF_000816755.2 Arachis ipaensis | reverse complement strand
TCATATTTAATATATATTTAATATTTTAATATATATTCTATATTAATAATTAATTTGAGATATACACATAACATCATAGGAGAAAAATTTTCTTGCTTACTCCAAAGTATAAATCAATTATAAACTATGAAGCACGGACACTTCCTTGAGTTGCCGTATTTACGTGTCAGACACATTTTGGATACGACACTCACCGACATTCGTCCGACATGCGTGTCTGTTGTGTCCAATTGTGTCTTGATAAAAAATAAAAAATTTATCTCCGGACACATCTAAACACACCTAAATACCATCACGTGTCAGCGTGTTCTGTCTTATTCTTAACATATATTTTTAAAATAAATTTAGATATAGTATATATTATTATTTATTAAAATAAAAAATATTTTAAATACTTGATATAATTAAAATAAGACATTAAAAATAATTAAAAATTTTAATTTATATTTTAATATCAATAAAATATCAAAATATCATTACGATTTATCTAAAAAATATTTTATATTTTATATGTATGCGTGTTCCCGTGTCATATAAGATTTTAAAATTCGCGTGTCGACGTGTCCCGTGTCCGTGTCAGTGTCTATGCATCATAGATTATAAATATAAGTATATAACACGTCTTGCAAAGTTACTATATTACAATCTTAACCACAGTTACATACTCTCTCTTATCGAAATTAACAGTCTTCCTTTTTAAGTTGTATATAGAG
>NC_029789.2:145488905-145489262 GCF_000816755.2 Arachis ipaensis | reverse complement strand
TATATATTTTTAAAATAAATTTAGATATAGTATATATTATTATTTATTAAAATAAAAAATATTTTAAATACTTGATATAATTAAAATAATATATTAAAAATAATTTAAAAAATTAATTTATATTTTAATATCAATGAAATATTAAAATATCATTACGATTTATCAAAAAAATACTTTATATTTTATATGTATGCGTGTTCCCGTGTCATATAAGATTTTAAAATTCGCGTGTCGACGTGTCCCGTGTCCGTGTCAGTGTTCATAGATCATAGATTATAAATATAAGTATATAACACGTCTTGCAAAGTTACTATATTACAATCTTAACCACAGTTACATACTCTCTCAATTAACAGT
>NC_029789.2:145475696-145488696 GCF_000816755.2 Arachis ipaensis | reverse complement strand
ACACTTAATTTGTTAAAAAATAAAAAGATAGAGTATTTAGTTAAAGGGGAAAACAATGAATTCTTTATTCAATGGCCAACCATATTCAACTTTGTGAGATTCGATTCTGCTAACAATCATTTCTGTTTTATTCTTCATTCGTACATAAGTACATCACTTACACATACATAGATATACACCACTTGCATAAATAATTTTGTTAAGGAGTTTCTTTTTAAATAATAATTTTTTAATCTAAGAAATGCATGAAAGTTTCAAAACTTTAATTCTTCTATAAAATTGTACTATTTTAAAACTCCAATGTGTAATTTCTCTAAAAATATTTATTATAAGTTTTCGAAATTTAAAGTGATAAATATTATGATCTTTTCTAATAAAGTGGTAAATCTAAAATGTTTATTGTAATTTATAATCATATTTTTCAAACATAACAAATAAAGTCTGGTCAAAATACATTTTTTGTAGTGAATTCAAACTCTCATTCTTATAAGTTTAGGGTGGAAACTCAGGTACAGTCGACTTCATGTGAAGTTGGTATTTGAGAGCCGTTAAATGATTTGACTTATTTAACTAAATTTTCATCTAACGGCTCTCAGGTATCAACTTTACGTAAAGTCGATTTTACATGAATTTTTACCTAATTACAATAATATGTAAATATATTATTTAAAAGTAGTAGAAGTAATTAAAAGTTGAACAGTACTAAGTGCTATATTGCTATATATCATATCCACTTTGATGTTGAAATTAATCATGTTTATATTGGAGGTGCCTGTGCATGTTTACACTATGCTTTGCTTTCTGGATTTGCAATTAAAGCACATACATAATGGTGACTCAAACCTAACATTTTGAGGCACCAAACATACAAACTTTGAAAATGGGAAAGTATGTTTGTCTTTTGAGGGTACAAATCTATTATCACAAAACAATATGTATTCTTTTTCCATCATAAATAATTATTATCCCCCAAGATTTTGATATGCACATCATACGAAAATAATTGGTAATAAAAAATAATTAAAAACAGTTAAAATTTATTTTATTTAATATTTATTAATTTTAATAATAATTAATAAATATTAAATAAAATAAATTTATAATTTTTTTATCTCTTTAATATTATCACACGTTAAAAGATTATTAGAATTATAAAAAAATGTAACGAAAAAATACTCAGGTTGTGATGAAGTCGTTACTATAAATTGATGAAAATTAGGGGTAGCAACATGTACTCTACTCTATTTAATCCGACCCTACTTGACTGGGTAGGGTTGCCAATTCGATCCGCAACGGATAGAGTAGGGTGCGGGTAGGGTTCTCGTGCGGGTCGAGTAGGGTGCGGGTTGTGCCTCAATCCTACTCGACCAACTCTCACTAAATACAAAAGATCTTTAGTCATTAAAAGAAGATCATTAATTGATAATTTAATATTCTTTTTACATAAAAACCAGTTCTATTTTAAATTATCATTAAGTTATATAATAATGTTACATCTTTTTTTATAGCCCGCGGATAAGATCGAATACCTGCGAATAGGGTCAGGGGGTAAAGTAGGGTTAAGTTTATATAAAAATCTCAACCCGCGAATAGGGTTAAGGTTAGCTCCAAACCCTATCCTACTCTACTTTATACTATCCATTGCCACCCCTAATAAAAATTATCAAAATAATAATAAATTTAGAATTTGGAAAGCACTAACTACTAAGACCGAAAAGAAAATGATCAAAATAATATAAATAAAGATAACTAAATATTACTACATACCTGAGACCTCTCTAATCAGATTTTTTGTGTGGCATGCTTGCACGCTTGCCACGTGGACCACCAAATATTATTACATGATGACGTGGCTAGTTAAATTAAAGTTAGCTTTATGAAAGTCAAAACCATGCTATGCATGCTATGTGAGGTCATCAAGCTTTATTTATTTTGCTAATGGGAATTGAATAAGCACTACTACATGCTACATGCATATATATCTACATATAATAATTATTATTATTCTAAGTGGAAGTGATGATGATAACGATGAAAATGTGGCACTTTGACCTACTCTAATATCTACATAGCAACCTCTCTTCCAGAAGTTAAAAGAGCAATAATAATTTAGATGATGTAATAATAATAATGGAGACACTATTGCTTGAGACATCCACACAAAATCATATAAATATGATCATATTAGTGTGAATAATGTTTAATTTAGATGTGGAAAAATAATAAAATTTTATTTTAATTAGATATAATCATGAAACACTTAGCTGAGCTTCAAGTGATTAGAAATAATAATATTATTTTATTTATATGCTATCTTTTTGAGTGAGTGATTACTTGCCCTAATTGTATGCATCAATAATTAAGATTTTAACTTTTTAATTAAGCATAATATTATTATTTCGTTATAGACCATATGAACACTAGCTATAGTGAAGTTAGGTCAACGTTACAAAAAGAATTTTAAATTCAGAGGTTGGAGTTGACTTATCTCATAATAATCATTTTCTAGCCCTAATTATAGGTGAGCTCTTATTTGTATACATCGTGTCCGATCCATGTGCCTCTCTTGCATCTTTTATCTATTGATATAAAACAATATATATTGATGAAGTTGACCTGATATAAAAAATGTTCAGTATGATGAATTCCTTTGATTTTTTTTAAATTATGTATATATATATATATAAATATGTTACGGCCCAGCCTAGCTGGACTAGTGGCCGATCCGGCTCACGAGTTACCCGACCCGCACGAGCGTAACCTGTCGGGGCGGCGACTCGGACACCTCTCCTCTTTGGAGCCAGCTTATCATGCAACAGCTGGTGAGGGAAAATTTTAAAGAAGGTGGGTCTATTTTTGCGAGACCCACCTCTGATAGGGTATATATGAGGAGGGCTCTACCTCTCTCTCAAAGTACGTCACTATACCACTTTTACTCTCATAGCTACTTGTATACTTTCTGACTTGGACGTTGGAATGTTCTTACAGGTGGCATCCCCCATACTTCACAAAGAGCTCGGAAGATCGTCGGATCACGCGCCTCGCCTACAGACTCAAATCCAAGTTGATCCCCATCTTTTTCTCTAGAGCATCCCTCCAGCCCGTCCGGTACCCCGAGCAACCAAACAATATATAATAGGAATATCAGAAAAAGTTTATCTATAATTTTTTTCAAAATACTTTTTATTATAAATAATTTATGAAAAATTGTTTTATTAATTTCAAAAAGTATTGAATCTATGACTTTTAATTTTATTGTAATATATTTATTATATTATCCTGACTAATTTTAAATTTATTATTATTCATATTGATCCCACTACTGCTACTCATACTTAATTAATTAATTCCATTTAGAAATTTGATTAGCCCCAAAATAACCAAGCAAAGCAATACATACATGCTATACTTATCATGCAAGAAACTGGAACCCTGGTTAAGTTCAGTTTGGGTAACCATTTAAATGAGTTCTTTTAAAAAAATAGTTTAAATATAAAGATTTTTATTAATAATAGCTTTGACTGGTTCGATCCAAAAGATTGATTTGAACAGAACCGGTGGGTTCAAATAAAAGACCCAATTGTACTATCACTCAGTTTGGGTAAACAACTTAAATAAGTTCCTCTAGAAAAAAATTAAAGTATAAGAACTTTTATTAATAGCAACTTATAAATAAGTTATTTTATATTTAAATTTTTAGTTATAGAAGTAATTATTTTAAAATTGTAGTATTTGAATAAATAACTCAAAAAAATAATTTTTTTTACACAAGAAAATGAATATTAAAATAATGATGATAATAAATACCTTCGAATATTGAATGCTAATTTTACATAACCTAATCACTCAGATTACAATCGATTAGGCAATGCCAAATAAATTATTGCGTAGTTAATATTTTGTTGTGTATTATATGGTAGGTAAAAATAGAAAATAAATATAAAATGTGTATCATGTATGTTTTGTTGTTTTTTATTTTTTTTACTTCTACTCGAACTCCCTCCTCCTTTATTAGAGTCAAGAACTTCTTGTAACAACTATTAAAAAAAAATAGCAAGCTATATAAAGATAAAACCACATGTGAACAAAAATAGAATTGAAACTGAGATTTCATACGACACGCAATGTTAAATACAAATTTAATAATAAAAATAGAGTGGTAGAATGAAAAAAAAAATACCTAGAAGGGACATATGCAGCATGTGTTTCAGATGGAACATTGTGTGAAAATGGTGGTGAAAGGTTAGTACTTCCAATAAATGAAACATTGCGTGAAAATGATGGTGAAAGACTAGTACTTCTAGAAGATGAAATAATGGTGAAGGACCAATAGTTCTAAATGAAAGCATTACCATGATCTCTTTTATTTTGAAGTCAAATTTTTTTTTTTATAAAAGTGATAAAACAACTTTTGAAAATGAGAGAAGTCATATTTTTCTACTTCTTTAAAAGCTCTTAATTAATTTTTTGAGAAAAATTCCAAACGGACTCTTAATCTATAAACCGGGTAAATTTATATTAAAAGTCTAATATATGATTTATATTAATTTTGAAATTTATGAGACAGTTTTTTTTTTTGTCACACACTAATACATGAATTTTATTATTAAAAATTTGATTAGTTAACTGAATTCTACTAAATTTTCATACAAAAGGTAAGTTTGAGAGACAAGTTTGATGATGCATTATTAATCTTTCTACTTTCTAGAGTTAAATTTATGAAAATAAAAGAAAAGAATGAAAGTGAAGTTGATTTTAAAAATGGAAGAAGTGCATTGTGACTATGAAAAGCCAAGGAAACATGGTTATGAAATATGGCATCTCATTGATCAGAAATGTAGGGGTTCTGTTCCACTTTGGGTAGACACACATTCCTTTGAGAAAATTGGTCCCAAAATGAAAATAAATTGGCAAAAGAGTGGATGAAGATAGAAGCATGTCAAATGAGATTCATGATTGATTATTCTCTTTTCTTCCCATTTTCAATCTATGTTTTTTTTTTTTCTCTTTTCTTTTTTTTTTATTTTAATTTTATTTTCTCTTTTATTTTTCTAATTTTTACTTTTTTTTACTCGATATCCACGTGTTTCATCATGATTGGCCAAATGGTGTAGACCAAATTATTCAATAGACCCACGTGCATGGACCGCATCTCACGCGCGACATTATTGGTTATTTTATTTGGCTACGCAAAGCTATGTTCTTTATTTTTGAAACTTAAAATTTGTTTTTTCCTTCATTTCAAAGAACTATTTATTTGAACAAATTCATGTATTTAAAAGATATAATGTATTTGAGCGGAAAAAAAAATCTTAAGGTGTAAAACTTGATCGATGTAATGTCATATGTTATTTGGTTTAGGTTCATTATAATCAAGCATATATATATATAGACAAATTTGGACAATGACAATCTAACAATAATAATGTAATTGGTGGTAACATATGAATTTTGGAATAGAGACATAGACATTCGATAAAAGAAATGTTTGGTGAATCTAAATAAAGAGAAATGATTCTGAGACATATTGTCTGTTAATTAATCAGGACAAACCAAGAAGAGGAATGAAGTCAATGAACTACTCATGCATCTTTTTATGTCGTATAATTTCTCTTTCATATAAATTAGAAATATAACATTTTAGTACTTCATGATTTATTATATGGTGTAGCAAAAATATTGATATTTTTAAAATTTTGTGGATTAAAATGAAATGCCTTTGGAATTTACTAATTTAGAAGACCAAATTAAACTTTTACTGAATTGGTAATGGATTGTGTTCCTAATAATTGATCACGAATGAGAGAATATTGGAAAGTAGGAGAAATTCTTAGTATTACATCGACCAAAGTTCTAAAGTGTTTTCTGGTGTACACTAAAATCGTATCTAAAATTCTAATTGCATTAAAAAAGTTTTTGAAATTGGCCAACGTGATGCAAGATAATTCTTAATCCGTTTTCTGTTAATGAAATGCTTACGTGGCATAATAACATAAAACTACATGTCAAAATATAATTTGACCACATATAATAAAGTGATGATGTATTAATTAATAACACTAGACTAATTTCAGAAATCATTTTAAAACTTTGGTAATATTAGTTACATGATGACTTACAATATATGTGATGAAAATTAAAAAGGCTTTTGTATATATACTTTTGAATCATTTGAGTACCTAATCTAATATATACGCATTTTTTACTTCAGAACGAACATTTAATTACTGTATCTATACTTTTGAGGTAGATAAGTTGGTGAGTGAGTTCACACATAAAAAACCTTAGCTTATCATAGTAATTATTATTATTATTATTATTATTTTGCACTAGGGTATCCATCAGCCTGAAAGCCCAATGACTAATCCCTCGGGTACTGCAAAAGCAAAGTGGGCGACCCTCCCAAACAAGTAAGCTTCATTCCCATCTTCCAGTGAGTATCGAACCCGGAAATGATGGTTAAGGGACACAGACTCTCATTCATCTGTGCCAACTTGCGTTGGTAGCTTATCATAGTAATTATTAAAGAAATATAATCGTAGGAAGGGCTTTCAACTATCAAAGTGGAAAGGCGAATAAAAATATAGTTCATATACAATCAATTACTCAAAAGTGGGGACTAAGGGTACTGATTTAATCCTACAACCAACCATGTTGGCACAAATTCACTTATATTGAAATCAATTCTATAAAGATTTAATCCTACAACCAACCATGTTGGCACAAATTCACTTATATTGAAATCAATTCTATAAAATCAAGTTTATTCAAACTCCAATTTGACAAGCGACAATCCAGACACACATAATCACATGCCAACATTTTCCTTTCAAAAATAGATACAATGTTATAATCACATTAACTAATTTAATTAATAACATAAGTATGAAAGTTCAAGGTGAGATTTTATCATTTGCATTTGCTACCTTAATTATCAGCTATCATACTCTATCTTCAACAACTTTTTTCTTTTCCAGTGATTGGCAATAACCGGCGTCCCAGTTTATGGTTGCTAAAGTAACAGTTACAGTGTGAAACCATGCATGCATGCATGCATGCATATTGTTGAGGAATTTCAAGTTTTGTGATTCTTTCATCTGAGCACTTCAAAATGCATTTTTGTAATTACAGAATGTTAGAATGAATTCATGATGCTGACAAACAACGACCAAGATCTGATCTGAGCTTCTAGATGTTTCTAGAGCCTAACTTGCTCCTATCTGGGCACGCTATAGAACCGCGATACATTTATGATCCAAGGTTGAAGGATAATACACTTGCACGCATTTCGACAAGGCGATCACAAGAATGTTACCGGATTGGATCAAAAGCCGAAGTGAGATAACAGGCTAGAATTTCGCAAGACGACGGCTGTGTTCACAAGAAGCTAGTTCCAAGAGCCAGATCACTTAGATTTGAGAGGATTTGTGATCTAGTTGTTCCAACCTGGTGTGCGATTTCAAGTTGTTCCTCCAACGGAAGCATTTCATAACTGCGACGAAGAAAACCAAGTATATTATTTTACATTTCAAAACTAGGAACCAGCATATTAATTGATGAAATGGTGAAATTAATTGACTCAATTTCTCAATAGCATACGCATACAATAATGTTTGGATGAAGATGGAACTTACTGGCATAGAAGCTCACAGTCCACTATACTGTCGGGGCCAGGCCGATGGGCCTTTCCATTTGATTGGAACTGCCTGAAAGCTCTCGGATTCAGGCCAGCAAGATGGGGTACAGCATCAACAAGCTTTCTCTGTAATGATTGAAGTCTTCGAAATGTAAGTTCATCGAGAGGCGCAATGCAACCTATACTGCCATCCAAGGTACCAAACAATAAGGCAAATCGATTGGTTTTATCGGAGCCAGAACCACTTCGATCAGAAGTGGATAGCATCTGCAACCTCAAGAACTTAGTCACATGGGCACCGACATGAAATTCGGCTCTTGAAAGAAGCTTCTGTCCTTTCCAACTCTCGGACATCTTCGGTGCATAGTAAAAGACCTGCTCGCAAACATCACAAAGGTTATATGCATTAATGAAAAGGCCACCAAAATTTGCAAGAAAAATGAAACAGATGTCACATAACCTTCAGAGCAAGAAGCAGCATGGTTCTTATTTTTGGAATAAGGAATGTATTAAGAGAAAGAAGAAAGAAAAATATGTATGGAGCATAAGAAATTGTGCTGAAAATTCATTAGACATAATTATACACAACAATCAAGCCTTTTTCCAATAGATGGAGTTGGCTTTATGGATGAAACATCAGAGAAATAAAAAATAAAAATCTATGACATGAATGTAACTTGCCAGAACTTCATGCCTTTCCCAAGTTACATTATGAAAAAAAAAAAAAAAGACATAAATGCACATAAAAACAAATAAAACAAAACACAGAAGCATATAGCCTTGAGACCAACCTGGATGTTCTTTTGATCATCTGAAACCATGAGACTCAGAGTACTCCCATCAATCAGAAACTCCGTCGCAAAGCAATCAAGATTACCGAAATCTTTGGCTAATAAGCTAAGTTGAGCACCCTGCTCTTTCCAACTAAGGAAGTATATACTTTTATGGATGTCACCAATGAGGATGAAGTTTTTTACCTGGGAAAATGTTAACAGATATTATCTAAAAGAGGTAAGAAGAAATTAATTCAAGAACATCCATTTATCTCATTCTCATTTTCATTTTTTCTTTTCACTTGACCGGCACTTGTTCAATATATTTAAGGTAAGCATTCAAAGCGTATTTCTCTCAGAAAATTACAGGGAACAGATAATTTCAAAATTCTTTTAACCCCCCAAAAACCCAAAAAAATGGGACAAGCTTGGTTGCTATTGTTTCATAAAAGATTTAAGGAAATCTCCCTTACTATATTTAAGCTCACAACATGTAATGGTGGTGCATCAAAAAATGCAATCCCATTCAACTCAGTGCCAGTCCACTTGTGCAAAATAATTTTTGGACCAGATGCTATCAACAGATGGCCCTGAAGAGAGGCCAAGGCAGATATAGCTCCTTTTAATTCCTTTGAGTACACCTCTGAAACCTGTGAACATGAACATTTAATAACTGTCCAAAAAAAGGCATCACTCAAGGTTTAGCCAAGTGACAAAAAATTCAGCCAAATTTTGAGAAAGCAACCCCGAAGATACCAGAGTTTGAGGATTATCGGTATTTTTTCCTAAAGAGAACAGCAGGATACGTCCTCTAGCAGCCACGTCTTCTCCTTGCACATAAGCAGTGCCAACAGCCAAAAGTGTTTCATTTTCTTTGGAGGATGTATTCTATGAAAAAAGAAAAATCACAAAATGGAATTAGTGAGGCCAAGCAGCTAAAAACATGATCTATTCTATTATCATATTCAGCACTCGGAAAATACAATTACCAGCAGTGTAACCATTCTCACAGTAAGGGCATTTTCAGAAGTTTGCATAGGAATTGTTGCCTTTGTTTGCCAAGGGCCACCAGACTTATCTGGCTCCATAATACGAACCTCAAATTCATCAACAGAATAAAAACGGTTTTGTTCATCAGGATTTAGATTCTGGCTCTCACTCTGATGGTTGGAATCTTGTTCAACTAGAGAAACAACTTGATTAAGTGGTTTAGGAACCTGGTTTTATATCAATAAACAGTTTTGATTACTTTCTGAAAAAATTAGCAAATTGATTAATATTTTATAATATATGAACTGAACAAGCTACAACGCAACTTACTAAACAGGACACAATCTAGTGAAAATGAACCTGAGCAGGACTAGTTAATATGGTCTGAATGTCTGATTCTTAACACAAATGTTGGAAATAACAATAAATATACTGTGGTTTTTTTTTCTTTTAATGCATCAATCATAAAAAATTTCAACCACAAGGAATACTCATAATCATATTTAAGGTGTAATAAATAAAGAAAAGAATACATCTATCTTACTGGAACTGAGACAATAAGTGGATATAGATTCTTCTCCGCAAAGTATGTTACTTGATGTGGGGTGGCCTTCAGTGGAATCTAAGGATGACAACAGATTAGAAAGTTCAAGAAATAAGGGATTGTATACATGAGACAATAATTAGTGATGATGTCTTGGCATAATTAGAAATCAACCATATATCTTGGCAGCTTCCACGATGATTCTGGGCAGCTCCAGTGATGGTGGAAGACCTTCAGCAACAGCCAAACAGAAACGTTGGTTCCCGCAGCAGTAATGACAGTTACAGTAGCACAAGGAATCCGAACTCAACGAACTCAAGGGCAGTCACTTTCTGCACAGGCCAGTAGCAGTCATAGTTTGATCCAGAAGGCAACTGGCATATCTTCAAAACACCCTACAAGACACAGACGAAGAGAGGGTAACAGAATAAAAAATCAGCAATAATCGTAAATCTAGTTTGTCATATTATCCATGAAAATATTAATGCTATGCTATACCTGTGATGTAACATATATGAGCCCATGGTTGCAGTTCACATTGTGAAGAACCGTAAAAGCAACAATAGATCCATCACATAGCTGACACAGAAGAATAGTTAGGTAATTTGTCAAATTTCTTCTATGTAAAAAATATCTACAACAAAAATAGTTAATCTTTTTCTTTTTACATTATAACCAAGCCAGAAAAATACAGTCATGTGTCATCATGGTGATGACTCAAGCACAGCAAGCAGCCCTATCAACAGCATATTGCAATTTGTATTACAATGGCATTTACAATTGACACAATGCCTAATCCTGAGCCTATTACACAAACAGGATAGGTGCTCAAATATGACAGGAATACCAGTGAACAAGAAGAACCGCCTACAGTATAGGTGACAAATAACTTCTAAGACAATACAGGATGCACAGTCCATTGGGCACAAGATTTGGGTTTATGTATAACATTTTAATTTTTAATAAAGGAATAAGATAGCTTTCTGCAAAGGACTAATTGCAAGTTCATTAAACACACCACCAACAATGAAGGAAGGTGGTAATACTTTTAAAATGCCAATGTTCATGGGCCATGCAAGAACATGGGAAAACAGCCATATACGACAATCAAATTGAATTTCTTACCTGTGGATGAACACGTAATCGCTCTCTCAACATCATAACCCAAGCCGGTCTAGACCCTGATAAAAAGAATCCTTGATAACCACCAATATTCTTGAAAACGGTAATTTGCTGACAAGGGGATACATTTAATGTCTCCTCCCTGGCATATGCATCCATGGGAACCCGAACAAATCTCAAATTTCTAAGCCTGGAAACATTAGTACTGTTAAGACCAGCTGGTCCTCCTGCAGATACTGAATCCTCAAGTTTGGAATTACCATCTAGACTTTCATAAAGATAGGCATGATAACAAAGAATTGTTCCATCACTCAAAATCCCAAAAAGAAATGGACGGCTGTGCTGTCCTGACCATCTGTGCATGGCTAACTCAACAACTTTCATATCCGGAACATTTTCCTTCCTGCCTTGACCACTCATGCCATTGGAACCTCTGTCCAGTATTTCAAAATCTTTTGGCACCTCTTTCATCAGAGCATCAATAAGGTGACTCTTTCCAGACATAAAGTTTTCCACAGAAAAAACACAACTAAAATTGGGCACATCAAATATTTCAAGGCTACCATTTTCATAACACACAACACAATAAATATCTCCATGGTCCTGAGCTGCACCATCTGCACCATCAATAGCCTCACCAACACCAGTAGAAAGCCATGCATCAGTACTTGTCTTCCTTAGCCATGGCTCAGGCCCTTTATCATGATACAGTGTGCAAGAAGAAACTGATCCTTTTGAGCTTTCAAGTGAAGCCGGAGTAGTAACAGAAATGGTGCAGGTACTAGGATCTGTTAATTGAAATTTATAGGAGGAAAGGCATCAAAACTAAGGGTGAAAGAAATGGAAGGAAAAAAGAAATGTTTCTGAGCAACACCTATGAGTCTACAGAACAATGAAACGGGTAACAAAAGTGTGTGAGCAACAAAAAGATATGATTAAGAACAAATTGAACATGAAGATATGCGAAACCAAACTACTAATGGTGGAGGAAAAAAAAACTAACAAAGGCTTACCTCCAATTAAAAGTCGAATACTTCCATCGCTCATTCTGATCAATGCGTATGGATCAGCAATAGAAACAGAAACCGCCATCACATTCTCAGATCCAGAATTAGATTCAGAGTTAGAAGATCCAAAAAATTTTTCGTGGGTCATAAAAGACCCGTCAAGAATTCGAGCACCATGCTCAAAAACTTGGATAACTCGACGCCTACAAACAAATCCAGGATTAGTGATATCCTTGTAATTTTAGTCTACATTCAGCATATATACAGATGAAGATGAAATACACATTCTGTTTCTGCATCTACTGGTGAGTGCTGATAGGCATGCTAATGTAAGAATGCAATGACAAAAAATTAATAAAATTTCAAACAAATGGTAAACATTGATAAACTGAAAGTAATAAGCAATTATAGATACTAGTCATCTTCAAAATAAGTTCCTTTCTTATAGAAACTTGAATAATTAACAAATAAATTGATTATAGCAAAAACAAATTGCAGAAAAAGACCCACCTTCCAAATAAATTTCCTGCAGCAAGTGTTTTACCACGAATATAATACTCGACACTTTCAGTAACCTCACTAAGAAGATCAGCTGTTTCTAGTACCTGATGACAGCAGGAAAAAAATGTCACTTTAAGGAACCAAAAATGTATTGCTGTTATTTGTTCATGTTTGCAAGAAATCCAATGAAGTTCTAGAGCACCGATTTCTATCAAGCAGAATGTTTAACTGGAAAGAGAGAGAATAAACCACAATAAAAGATGTCGCTTAAAAAATAATAAGCTATGAACACACCCATTTTGCTACTATGCATGTGTTGATTAAGCTTATTTTGGTTCAAAACAATTTTTTTTTTTTTTTTTTTTTTTTTTTTTTTTTTTTTTTTTACGTTGTGCTGACCCTCGTTCTTTAAATGACGCAATCCTGA
>NC_029789.2:145463662-145475577 GCF_000816755.2 Arachis ipaensis | reverse complement strand
AGCTGTTAAAGTTTAAACCATGACAGCAAGTAAATAGTGTTTCCAAGAAAAGAATGACAAACTAGGTTTGCATCCTCAAGAGTCTTGTTCATGAAGCCATGCACCATTCTTAAACTTTTAAAAGCAATCCTAACACGTTTTTACACTAAGCCCTAACCCCTCAGTTGTCCTGCAGAGTACACATGATTATGAAATTGATAGCCGAGAGAGAGAGAGGAATCATGTTACAAATCATAGGTTATCCTACCAAAACATAAAACACTTATTAAGAAGATTACCATAGTACGAGCCTCCAAACTTATAATCAGGTATGCATGATATTCATCGTCATCATTAGCCATCTTAGAGGAATCAGCACTATGAGACCGTGAGCTCTTATGATAAACAGTCCAAATTCCTTTGCAACCAGGAAGTTCAACCTGAAATGATACAAGAAGCGAAAATACGGGTTCATTTCATATCACTTCACTCCTTTTGAAACTTTGATTAGAGAATCTTTAGATATCGGTCATTCAGCAAACTGAAAAACTAGGTGGGCTGCACATGGGTTTACTGATAAATTTTGAAGTTATGTCACAGGCACAGGCAGCAAGATTTGAGGTACTTCATGTAAACAAATGAAAAATAAAAACACAACCAGCTGATATAATATAAAAAATAGACAAACCTCAGTTATCACTTCTGGGCGAATTGATTGCCGAAGAACACAGATAGAACCATTCTTTCCATGACCAGAACAGCACACCTGGGTAAATAAAGATATGCAAAACAAAATTATTGAATCGTAAACAGTGCTAATATTAGACAAGATGACTGTAAATGACCCTTCTGGTAGAGAGACAAATAAAATATAAAAAAAATGAAAAAGTATGGGTCATTTATGCTAGGTTTTCGAAGAGGGAGTATCCTATTTTTCAGGGATTAAACATGTATCTATGCCAAATATACATAATCACTATCAATTGCTACAATGGCCTCCTTCACTCCCTCTTCTCCCACACCTTTCCTTTTTGCCCAATCTTAGCAAGTAATTAGTGCTTGGATTAAGTGCGTAAAGTAATAACCCATGAAATCATACAAAGTGACCAGTCATGGAAAAAGACTGACCAATTCATAGTTACTCTGTTTGGCAATCCCTGTAGCATTTGCATCAGCATTTATCCTCAAACCATATGAGAAATCTTTTAGAGGACCAACGTTAATCAATGAATCCCTAACTGCAAATGAGAATGTTTTCTGCAGCCAAAATATAACTAGTTCAGTAAGTGCAATACACCAAAGAATTCTAATGAGAAAAAAAATGAAAAAGACATTAATGGCTACTCCATATCCTGTTGTCACCTTACTCTATGTACAAAAGCAAAATGAGACACTACCTGTGCTGATTCTGTTCTATTTGGTGCAGATCCATACAATGAAAGCTCCTCGCCACTAACCAAATCTTGCAAAGCATCAGAAGGTGACCTTCGCAATCTCTTTGATGAAGGAGCATCTACTTCAATATCACCAACCTACCAATGTTGAGGAGAATTTTACAGATAATGATAATAATAACACCAGTAACAGAAACTACAACAGCGAGTTTTGCTTGAAAAATGCATTGAAGATTTTTTTTTTTTTTGTTCCCGCGGAGCCGGAGGGGGGGGGGTTCCTAGTTTAAACAGAAATCTCTTGAAAAAATTGACAATCAGCATCGAAAGAAAGTAGCAGAGAAGTTCCAGATATTAAATGTGCACCTCCTCTTTTAGATTATTAGACGATGACATTGAAACACCAGATCCACAAGAAAATTGCACCAGCATACTGTCTCCCAATCGACTCGCGAGAAAAAACAGAGAATTTCCAATTGTCGTTATACCCTTAAAGATATTCAAAAAGTTAAACTCAATCTAACCGATAAGTATAGAATCAAATTTGCAACAGCAATAGCACGAAATGCAAGGTTTTCCAAACTTACAGATGACAAAACTGAAGCTTTTGACTTGGAAAGATCAAGTCTCTGCACGACCCTGGAATTGAATTTGTTGGTTTAAGTATACATGGTTCAATCATAATTGTGTTCTGTGATCAGTCAGACAGTCATTTTAAGTACAATGCAAGCTAAGGCAATTGCAGCAAATAACAACATTAACTCTCTCTTTCTCTATCCATTATGTCAAATCCAGAAATCTTAAAATTGATTATCCTCTACCTTGTGACATGGGCCTATCAGGGGGAGGAGGGAAAAAAGAACATTGAAAGATTTGATTTTTTTTTCGGGGTGGGATAAAAGTGAAAGGTTTGAAATGTTGACAATAGTTATTTGGAATACTACTAGCAAGAAAATTCACCTTTCCCAAATAATTATGTTTCCCTATATGGAGCATAATCCTAATATAAATTCTCCAGCTGCCAAACAACTAAACGAAAATATCACCCACAACATCAAGAACATGAATGAATGAGATGGAAAAAGAATGACAAACCTTCCATCATAAACAAGCACAAGCAATAGCAGTTCGCCAGTTTTTGTTGACAGCAAGGCCACATCATTTGACAGCCAAGTTGCATTGGCAGCATCAAGCTCCACATTGAAAGTTGATCTTGGCATCTCCTGACTGAAATAGAATTAAAACCTCTCAGTGCTGAAGATATGATGATGGATAGATAGCCATAAACTTTTAACGGCAATTAAAAGACAAAGGAAAAAAATCTCCACCTGCTATCAAGTGAAACAGCATAGCTATTCAAGGCCAATGCACATGAAGCTGACTGCAAAAATGACCTATATAATTATATTATTGCAAATATTGTTTAAAATGGAGGATTGAAAATTCAGTTAACATATCTTTCTAATTGACAGAAGTTGAGAAGCAATTGTATGATTATGTTAAAGCAATACACTTACCTGACTATGATAATGAATAGTGTTAGCTCCAATTACAAGAACACCACCTATTGGTGAGGGCACTGCTAGAAGCTTGTAGGCATCATGGGGGAGATTCTGACATGTGAAAACACAATTTGAAGAAAATAATTATATCTTTAAAAAAGGAGGAAAATTCAGCAGAAACAAACAGATGCTGGACTCTGGAATCTCCAAGCAAAATATCATTCAAAAATATATAAAACAGAAGGATTTCACTGTGCTTAACAACTTACAAAAGAAATATCACACTCAAGGAGTAAGTTGTGGAGAAAAAAGATGGCATAATTCAATATACTGAATACAGTATACACTATAGACTACTCTTGTGTCATTCCATTTGTCTACCATTCAATAGTAAGCAAAACCAATGACTAGCAGAATAAAAATAGATAAGACTAAATATATATAAATGAGTAGTAGTCACAAATGGCCAGGTTAAGTAAACCAGCCATACCTCAAAACACTTCAACTTAAGATATTCAAGGATGGGACAGAAATTCTATTAAATTCTTCGATATTTCTAGAGTCACAATCTAGCAAAATGGTAAAATGTTGAAGCGCCATCAAGGCATCTATATTGCACTTACAACAGCTGACCAAATGAGTGGATGCTGCTTCAAAGTTGTGCTAATACTAAGTGCAGATATCATGCATGTATGGTGCTTCCACGAGAGACGCCCAGCCCAAGTAAGCTCGCATTCATGCAGGATGACCATAACAGGTTCAATATATCCTATACACAAAGTTAAATAAATTTCAGATGAGTAACGGTTTGAGAAACACTTCCACAGTTTTTTTAGCAACACTTTTTAAAACACTTAAAAGAAGTACATATATAATTACATATCCAAATAGAAAATGACTTTATAACCTACTTTTCAAAAAAAAATTTATCAAATAAACACTTAAGTAAACTATTTGTACAAAGGTCCCCTCAAGCAAACCAAAAATTACTAGGTACATTGACATGCTTAAAGCCCCACCAAACAGAGACAGAGATATAGAATAATAGAAAAAGGAGAATGATATTTGTACACCTTGATATGTGTTTTACTTTTGTACACCAAATCTATCACCATTAATTTGGATTTGATCCCCGACACACTTTTTCTTCTTCTATCTTCTCCATTCTTGGATTTAATACATGTATAAATTGAACACCAATTTAGGTATGCAAGTGTGCAACGGACAGAATCTATGACATTCTGATTATGCCTATAAATTTTAATCAGTCAACTCATATTTTTCTTGAAAACAACATTACAACTAAAACCTAGGTGAGAATGGTAATCTATCTGTATAAGAAGCACTAAGATTTTTTGAAATGCTAGAAAACACAAATAAATGATACTCTTACACTAACCATGAACAAATGTAAAATCTTTTACATGCCTCATATCCAAGTCCCGTAGATTTATCATATAAGATGACTCGATACGAGCAGCAACTGCACCTCCAGAACCCAAGGTATCATCGTCTCCAACTAAACCAGAACCAGCCTGACAGCAATAAAACACCAATTAAGAAAATTAAAAGTCCACCAAATTATACTTAACATCGAAAATTTCCCATGAGAAAATACACTTAATAAATGGTATATATTCAAAGTGCATTCTATCAGACTTGGGATATTAGTTGAATTACATAATGCAATAAAATTATTACACATGAATGTAGGTGGATTCTGTGTTACTTTAGCAACAGATATATATGTAAAGAGAACTCCCATGTCATCCATGTAAAGAGATTGGCCAGCTTAGGCCACATGTTTAATTGTTTTTCTAATTAATGTTCTTTGTGCTATCTTTTGGAGGATTCTCGTTTTTTTTTTTCTTTTTCTAAACACAAATTTTTTTTTTTTTAAAGATGAGCAGATAGTAAGGGAAATTCACAAGATACATTGATACTACAACGATTTTTTAAATTGAAAAGTATGAAGGATAATAGACCTGAGTAGCCTTTAGTATTATCATTTGCAAATCATAGACAAGAACCCCACCACACCTGCCTTGAGGATCAACCTTTACCAGGGGACCATTTGCAAACTGTTCTCTTCCTCTTTTCAAATGAAGCCATTCTGGACCCTCAAAACAATGCAAGGAACTAAAAACAAAGAAAAGATTATAGTTAAGCCTCATCCTTTAGGCTAGTAAAACAGACATGCATACAAAATATAGTAAAGAGTACCTGAGATCATAAGTGAATACAAGTTCTATAAAAGAACACTTTGCCATCAAATAACATTATTTTTAAGTTGTCACATAGACAGATAGACCCCAATAAAAGAAGGGACATCAGTGAGGGGACAAAGAGAAGGAGAAAGAGAATTGCAGAAATTTCTTGAAGAATCATAGATATTAGTAATAGTATAGTTCTCTGTAATCAGAAACACTTAAGCACACATATAACCAATGAGTAGTACAAAAGATTATGACCAGCCTCAACTTCATTCTCAATGGAAGCAACTACATTGGATGGATATCTTAGTTGTTCCTCATTGCCACCAAGGAACATTAATATTTTTTGCAACTAAAAGGTGGAATCCTAGCAAAACTAAATGTGTGCGAAGTCTCCATTTTGACTAGCTTAGTGGATAGAGAAATAATTTTTTAAAAAAAAGTTGGATAAAAATAAAAATACTCAAAATTGGACTCCACAATGTCTTAGAAGGACAACTTAGGGCTTTAGGGTTTAGGAGTCAGCTCTCCACAATATCTGGCAATTTAACTCTCCAACAGAAAATAAAGCTTGCCAGGATTACACTTTTCAGCTGAACATGTGCACGTTACAAGGATTTCTTTCATCTCCCAACCTCCCATTAAAGATCCTTCTAGTTTTCAGTCTATATAAGTGCAAAGCCGTTTTCCCAAAAAAAAAAATACATTACTAACAAATAATTAACAGACCAAAAGATAGAAGCAACCACTCACCTTGTACGAAGTCCATGAATAGAATCATCATACTCTAGAACTGAAATCTTTGCATCTTTAAAAGTTAAGATGATTGAATCCCTCCTTCTAGAACCATCACCAGCTCCAATGCTCAACACACCCATGGCTTCAACATTACCATGTAACCTGAATCACAAGTACAAGCCCAAACACCAAATCATCAGTAAATTCAACAGATTAAAGGCATATCCCCTTGTCAATAAGGTAATATCAAATAGAGACTAGCCAACCACAATATGCTGATTACTTTGGGGGGAAAATGCCAAGTATAACACTCTAAATTCACGGCTCATGTCATTTTAGCAATCAATTCAACATATAAGAGGCTAAAAAATAATGAAGTCAATAAAAGAATATAGTTAAGTAAAAAGCCACAATGTAGCCATATAATGTTAAATAAGAGAAAATCAATTTTTCCATTAACTCATTATAAATCCAAGCACTACTGCTTACTTAACATACCTCAGTCCGCAGTATACTCATTAGTTTCAATAGTCAAAAAGTAAAAGAAAAAAGAAAAAATAAAACCATAACTTCGTTCTGAACTTCAAATTCTAAATCCCAGCACCAACAAGACAGCTCGACTCAGCTAGGCCAGTAAAACCAACAGCTGAAATAAGCTGAAACTAATCAAACTCATATATTAGCATCACTTGTGTACACCTACAACTATTACCAACTAGTGACTAAACTTCCATAGCTGAAACCACATTGTACCAGTAACTTTGTGTTTGGGGGATTCAAAAATCAAAACTTTACTTCCAATTTCACATTCTAAATTCCATCTAATCCATATAATCAACCGAGTCAAGCTAAACAAAGAGTACATTTTGCTGAATTTCAATTCTAAATTCCCGGCACAACCAAATTTAAAAGAAGCAGAAAAACCTGTAATGGCAAACAAGCTCGAGTGAGGCCCCGGTGACGCCGTCGAAAACGCCGCCACGGCTGGACTCAGCTGCAGCCGGAGGACCCTTAGCAGATTCCTCGTGGACCCTGACGGCATAGACTTCGAGGACATTGGCAGAAGTGAGGATAAGGTTGGGAATGGGGCCGAGGTCGCGGCGGGTGGCGGGGTTGGGCCAGTCTGAGTCAGGGTCCAGGTCGTCGGCGGGAAGAGGAGGGACGCGTGGAACGTAGTCGGCGCGTGAGTGAGTGAGGAAACCGGAGGCACAGTTATCGATGCCGGTTGGGCAGTGCATCATCTTGTAGGCCGCGAAGCTCATTTTGTTTAGCTCAAAGATTAAATCTTTGGAATGTGAAAATTTCAAATGTAAGTTGGTAAGTACAGTTTGTTCTTCTCAATTCTCGGTTTTCAGCTCAGGGAAGAAGAATTGAAGAAATGAGCTTAAACCCTGAAGAAATTAGGGTTTCTGCGTTTTTTTGTTTGGCGGGAGTGTTATGAATATGAAGACTCACATCAACACACACAACCATCGTCACTCAGAACCTGTGTTGTGAAGTGTAAACCACACCGGCATCACATTTCTTTGCCATTTTTTATTTTATTTTATTTACATACTTTTTTTGAAATTTTTTTTATATATTGGATTATGACTTATGAGTGGTGAATTCTTTAAAGATGATCTACACTATGTGGTATATGGTTTGGGTGTCATTAAGTTGATAAAAAAGATCTTTTTTTAATAAAATAAATTTTTTTAATTTTTTAGCGTGTTTAGTAAATTTTTAATAGTAAAAGTAAAAGTACTAGAAAAATAAAAAAAAAAAATATTTTTTTGAGAAGTTACAATTTATATTTTTTTTAAAAGATTTTTTTTAAAAAAAAAAAGATGTTTTTCACATAATAAATGAATAAAAAAATACTTTTATCTTATTTTATCCAAACATATAATTGATAGATAAAAAAATCTTTTTACATGAGATATCTAAACATAAAATCATTTTTAGTTTTATAAAAGATCTTTTACGAAAATGACACCCAAACAAGCCCTTTATCTTTTCATAATTAAAATATTTTTTTTTTTACAAAATAGCAATGTAAAATATTAAAATAATCAAATATTCTCGTATTTCACACTAAAAATATTCATATATAAAAAATTTTAGCCACTCTTTTATATACGTGAAACAATAATTTGAAAATACTTAATAAATACATTGAAAACTAAATTTTGCATTTTTTTCTATAAAAGCTTTGGCTCCAATTCTAAAGAGGTTTTAATAGAAATCTCTTTAATTCAATTATTTAAGTTAAGTTTTAACTCACAACTTAAAATGATAAATTGTTTAATCGAATTAAATTTGTCTTATCAATAGATAATTTATTGTTGAGTAAAGTATCGTTTTTGTCTCCAACGTTTGGGGTAAATCCTATTTGTATCCCTAACGTTTAAATCGTTCTATTTGTATCCCTAACGTTTGTAAAAGTGATTCAATGTTATCCTGTCATCAATTACACATCATGAGCGCTTTAGTTTGAGTTTTAAAAATCTCTTCTTGAAGTTAGAATACAAATGTCTGTGTAGAATTGATCATCTACTCCGAAAAATAGCTCATCAAATGTTGAAACTAATTCTTACAACACTTACATAATTCACTTTTCTAGGGACATAATTGAATCTAAACACAAATAGTGGGTATAATATTAAAATTGAACACATCCAAGTGAGAATAATTGAAAAATATAATCTGATTTGTTAGTATAATTGATAGTAGGATAATATTGAATCACTTTTATAAACGTTAAGGATATAACTCCAAACGTTGGGACAAAAACGATATTTTACTCTTTATTATTTGATATCTTAAGGAGGTTGAAAGTTTGAATCTACCTTAGAAATGGAAAACATCCTATAACCAATTATTTGCCTTTAAGTGGATGATTAAGGCAATGGATTATTCAACTTGAGAATTGCCAATACAATTTGAAAAAGGAACTACTTACTTAGGATAAAAAAGATTAAAACATCAAAAATATCAGCTGACCAACATATTTTCATTTGTTTTTACTGTGTTTGAGCTAACATTAACCAACTTCCAATTTTTTTTCCATTAAAAATATTGATTCTCTAACATTCACCATTTAATTAAGTTAAAACCATTACCACTAACCAGTCATGTGAACTCATCCGTGCATCTTTAAGGATAATCTCATTCAAAGCTTTGAGTGGAAAGAGAGAAATGGATAGAATACTCTCATAGTCCCATGTCATTTTGTCTTAGCATCAACTTTGGTTTTCTGTTGAAATTCCATAACCACTATCTCCTATTAGGCTATTACTCTTGCCAAAATCATATAATCTTGGAACTGTAAACAAAATGATGAAAAAGTTGCAAATTATAATCCAGATGGTTTAGTCCAAAATAACACATCCACATTACAACCAACATGATTTTAACTTCATAACATACTTTCAGCAATTCTTCTACCATTTCTCTGCCTTGTCAAGTAAACTTGAATTAAAAAACCTCATCAGCCAACAATTTTTTAATTTATTATTATCTCCATCAAAATAATGTCTGACGTTCCATTACATTATAATTTTATGATAATAATAAGAAGAGAGAACGAATGGCTTCAATGTAAGGAAAAAGGTATAAATAGAACTAAAATTCAAAAAGTTGTTACAACTTACAAGGAAACGTAAAGCAGTGAGACTAAGATTAAGCCATAAAAAGCTACTTAAAATTTTGACCTCCTCAAAACTTGAAACAAAAAAGAATGAGAAAAAGCATCATCTCCAATTAGTGTACAACAGTATTTGACATACATGTCAAGTACATCAATGCAGGAACTTGTAACAAGGGAGAGTACAGTCAATTTTCTCAAGGAACTTGCAATGCCAGGGATCAAAAGGTATCAATCTACTTTCAAGGAATTTCTCAAGCTTGCTTCTTAAAGCTCAAATCGACATCTTCATTAATCTGCAAGAAACGAAAAACCATCTAGTTTAATTCGATACTGAGGATCCCGCGGAGCCAAAACAACAGAACTTGAGGCTTACTTCTTTGGCAAGTTCTTTGGCTTTTTCATCATTGAAACCTAAAGTGGACAAGATCTGGCGACCTGCTGATCCTTCTTGGGCCCAAACTCCAAGAAGTAAATGAGTCACGGTTATTTCGCCTCCATCACCTACATTTTATGTCATAACTTTAGCAGTGACAAAAGAGATCATCAAAAAGTAAATAAGGTATAATGAGGGAAGCAAGATCAAGATCACCATTTAAAATCGTTTTCAGATGGGGCACAAGACAACTCAAAGTTTCTTTCCAAAATATATTTCATTTAAATTTCGTGCAAAGTCTAACTCATTTATTGAACAAATTTTGGCATGGAACTGATAGGCAGAAACCATAATACCTGACTTCAATTTCTCATCCACAGCCCAGTCAAGGGCTTTCTGAGCTGGTTCGGTCAATGGAGGATGCTCAGGGCTAAAGAAATACAGGTCAGATTTCCCAAGTAGCTCTACTGTTTCTTCCCGTACTTTGAAAAGAGAAACTCCATTGGCTCTCAAGAATTTTGCAGCTTTACTTGTTCCTAAAAGAATACAAAAAAAATTATGTAGCGCTTATGAGTAGAAGAAAGGCACACAGCTATAAATTTAGAAAATGGATTCATTCAACTTGAAATCAAGATGGAAGGGCATTGCTTTCTGATCAGAGCTAAGACAGCACACACTTCAGGATTGCTGTTTAAGACTGAAGTTGGAAATCAAATTTCATTTAGTATCCAATCCAATTTCTGACCTGACCTTCCCACGATCTACAACCATGAAACTTTACCATTGCATTTCTATTTATTCAAAGAATATCATATTGCTCTTGTTTCAAACACTGCAACAAAACTCTACATCATTCTAACATCCTCGCACTTGGTTCTTGCACAAAATAACCAATACCTTAAGACATAACTTCGATACAAGTAATTCCTAAAAAGGAAACATATGAAGCAAACGGTAATGCAATCGGATAAGTTCACTGCCAGTAGCATTAAGCAAGCTACAACTGAAATTTATAAGACACAATTATGCATTCAATCAATGGATACTGCACAAGTCCAGTGGATGAATCACAGCCTTCATGGCAAAACACAAATCAAGCATGGTATCGCTATATATTACTGAAATTTCAAAAGGCATCCAATTACAACAAACCTTCTACCAAAATCCCCATGAGAAGCGCTTCGGTTCCTGTGTTGGGATACTTCAGCTTCCTGGCTTCCAATTCTGCCATAGCAAAAGACTTTATAGACCTCGCAGACCACCTAAATCAATCCAAACCAAACAAAACAGGCCCTCAGAAAAACAATCTGAAAGTATATACAATAATGTGTATAAGCTCCTAAGTAGTGACACACTAACAAACTACTTCAGCTGAAGAAACTAGCTAAATTATGCAGCTGGCAACAACAAATTGATGATGATAACAGAAATAACAGAAAACCAAACGATTAAGCTAAATTGCAAGGAAACTCAAATCCATTGAATTAAAACTGGTGATAAAAGACAATAACAATGAACTCACTGTGGGATTTTGTCAATTGTATCCGCCTTGGGTTTCCTGCACACAAAAAAAAGGGGGAAAAAGTGATCAACTTTAAGCGAATTTGAGGAAAATTAAAGAAACCCAAATTGAGTTTGAGAAGAATTACGTGGTGGGAAGACTAAAGGACACCGTTGCAGTGGTGGCACGGGTGCTGCAACTCACCGAGGGGAATGGAGGGATTGGAGAGAGGCGATGAATGGTGATTCTGGTTCCGAAGAGAGATGTGAAGTGTAGATTATTGTTGTTGGTGGTGGGGTTTGAAACATTATTAGGAGAGATTGAAGGTATACAAGAAGAGGAAAGGGTGGGAATGGAAGCCATTGGAGAGAGAGAGAGAGAGAGAGAGATTATGTGAATTAGCGAAAAGGGGTTGGAAGATGAATTAAGAATAAGAAAAAGGAGGAGGCTTTGGATTTCATATCATGTTTAGAAATCTGAAATCAGGTTGGGGAAGACAGTTTTGAGATTGCAAGTTCGCCAAGTTGGCTTCCCTCTTCACTCTTCACTTCTAACACTTCTTAATATCCTTGGACCTTTTTTTTTTT
>NC_029789.2:145458718-145463651 GCF_000816755.2 Arachis ipaensis | reverse complement strand
ATTAATTTTCAATTTGTTAAATTCAAAATTTAAAAAATTTAAAAGATTAAGTAAACCTAATTTAACTTGTATTTAAATTATAGTTTGTTGGCTTTAACTTTTTTACTTTACATTTTAGGATAAATCTTTTACTATTAAACACTCAAATTAATTTTTAAAAAATTTATATGATATGCTCTATTTTTTAAAAAGTTTTATTGTTTAAAAGTTTTTAATAATTATTTTTGTGAGGTCAATTGATTCTTTTGTTGTTTTAAAAGAAGATTAATTTATTTTATAATAATATGTTTATAATTTAATAATCTAATAATAAAATTGTTAAAAAATTATTTATTCATATACAAGTTAAAATTTAGTTGAAAATAAAATAATCAATATGGTGAAAGTAATTCTTTGAAATTTTCAATTCTTAAATTAGTTTTTCAGTATAATAGCTGTGGATAATTTATGAAAATAAAATATTTGGCTTTCAAAATTATAGAAATGCAACTTTTGCAGGCTTAGTTTGGTAAAGCTTTTATTTTTTAAAAGTAGCTTATAAAAGCTAACTTTTAAAAGATAGCTTTTTAAAAGATAGTTTTTTAAAAGTTGTAATATTTATGTTTGGTAAATCAAATTAAAAATTACTTTTAATAATCACAAGCAACAACAATTGCATTTGGTGAAATAACTTTTAAAATTTAAAAATACTATAATAGACTTAAATGCAAGCATTAAATTTAAAAATTAGTTAACATATATGAAGTTATATTAGATTTTTAAATTTTGAAAAGCACAAACCAACTTTAAAATGTTTTATCTTAGGTGCTTTCAAAAGTACCTCGATCTTTTAAAAGCTGCAAACACAAACACATGATTTTTTTTTATTTACCAAACACAAAATGAAGAGCTTGAGCTTTTAAAAAGCACAAGCACCTCTTCAAAAAATTTTACCAAACCAAGCCGCAGTTTGAATACGAAAATGCAACCGATTTACGTTGATGAAGCATTTGAAAAAAAAATCGTGGTAGGGGTCCAATGGTTTATACACTAGTTTCACTATATATATCAACCTAGAGTGAGTGGAATATATTTACATCTATCATTTGTATTGTCAACGAAATAAGACTATATTTTGTAGTACATTTTAAATTTATTCAAATTGTAAAAATGATATAATTTTAAACGATTTAGATAATATTAATTTAATTTATACTTTTCAATCTAATTTAATTTTATGCAAATGATTGATTTGTACAGTGCTAATTTAAATTTACTTTTCAAACTATTTTAATTTAATGTAATATAATTTGAATTAAATAGAATTATATTCTATTTTAAATTCTATTTTTTTAATTTAAGTAACTCATTCAAAATTTTAGTACATATATTCAAATAATATTTTAAATTTTGAGTAAAGTATCGTTTTTGTCCCCAACGTTTGGGATAAATCCTATTTGTGTCCCTAACGTTTAAATCGTACTATTTGTATCCTTAACGTTTGTAAAAGTGATTTAATGTTATCCTACCATCAATTACACATCATGAGCGCTTTAGTTTGAGTTTTAAAAATCTCTTCTTGATAGTAGGATAACATTGAATCACTTTTATAAACGTTAAGGATAGAAATAGGACGATTTAAACGTTAGGAACACAAATAGGACTTACCCCAAACGTTGGGGACAAAAACAATACTTTATTCTTAAATTTTTAATATGTATATTTATATATATTTATTTTATAATAATCACAACCAACAACATATATTATATGAACAAAAAAATTATAATAAAAAGTAAATAAAATTCATATAAATAAAATCAAATAAAAAATAAAAAATTTTATACACAACATAAATATAGTACAATAAAGGATAAAAAAATAATTTATATAAACAAAAAATAATAAAAATATCATAAAAATTAATAAAAATAAAAATTTATATCAACAATAGTTGTCATATAATTAAAATCTTTACCTTAGCAGTGATGAAAACAAATCTGGAAAAAAAATTTGTAACCAAGAACATACAGAGAACTACTGTGAAATTATGTGGTTATGTTCATCCTTTTTATAGAAAAAATGAAGGGTACAATTGGTAGATATGGAATAAATTTCTTACCTAATTTCTCCCACGGTAATTAACCTTCCCAACGTGAACGCAAAAGCTTGAATTTTTAGTTCACATGAACGTACGTTCAGAGGTGAAAGCACTTTTAGGTTAGGGGTTCCAAAAAATTGCCAAACATGACAATGGGACGTTCAAGACGCTCAAACGGACTTTTCTATTCCCCAACGTGAACCCCAAACATACCCAACATCACTAGGGACAAGCATTTCAAAGGTCTGGCCATGTTAACAACCATTTAGACTTGGTTTGGTAAAACTTTTACTTTTTGAAATTAGCTTATAAAAGTTACATAGATTTACATAGATTTATAGAAAGTTACATTTTCGTATCCAAACTGTAAAAATTGTATTTCCGTAATTTTAAAAGGCAAATATTTTATTTTTGTAGTAAATAGTATTTTGACACTAAACATATCGACATAACAGGTTTTGACACTAGTCTTGGTGCATCTCTAATTTTAATATTATTTTTAAAAAATATTATGTATTAATAAAAATGATTAACATTTAATAAAAAATTAGGATTAAATAAAATTTTTTAAATTTTATAAAATGAATTTTTTTTCTTTTTATTTAATTTTAAAATTTTTTATTCTTTAACCATTTTATACTGTTATAAAATAATTTTTACTACGAATGTCATGTTTTGGAATATTATCATACGTACTAGAGTATGAAACATTATCAATTAACATAATATGAGTTTCTATAATATGTTTTCACTATCAGATGCTACACATCCATATAATCATGTAATCAAGTTGGCCCAACACCAAAAAAACTCAATACCATTAAATGAAACGTGAAATACACGCGCCCAACACACACGAATCGCGCTTGCCCAACGCTTCTTTTCACGCTTGTTTACGCACGGAGCGTCTTCTTCTTCGCATTCTTCGCGTTCCTCTTTCTCCTCCTTTTTCGTGTTCCTTCTTCTTCATGTGTTTTCTCCTTATCGTCATTCTTTTGTTGTTGTTGCTGCTGTATTTTTTGTCTTTTTCTCCTTCTCTCTCAGCTGAAAAAGCAGTAGAAGGTGAGGAAGAAGAGTTTTGAATAGTGCATAATGAACCGAACACAGTACTCATGGTGAACCGAACACAATACAATTGTATAGTACTGAGTGAACGAAACATAATCCATTATATAAAATCAAATTCAAACAGCTTTCTGTAGAATGAACCGAACACAGTACTCATGGTGAATCGAACACAGTACTCATGGTGAAACAATTGTATAGTACTGAGTGAACGAAACATAATCCATTATATAAAATCAAATTCAAATAACTCTACCTACAATTTACATATTATGAATTCAATTTAATTCAATTCAAATTAGTAATTGCATTCCATTCAATTCGATTCAAAATTGAATAATCCAAACTTTGTCAGTTTGATTCGTTTCAGAAGAGTAATACAAATCGCTCTCCTAATTTGAAGTTGAGTCATTTATTGTTTCGATTCAGAAGTGCAGATCGAAGAAGAAAATGAAGAAGAATAGAAAGAATATAAATGCAACCAGATCGAAATAAGAAAACGAGAAAATGAACGCGACCAGAGAAGAACGACGAAGGCAATGTAGATCAATAAGGAAGAACGTGAGCAGAGAATAAGAAGAAGAAGAAGAAGAAGAAGAAGAAGAAGAAGAAGGTTTACGTTGCAGTAGAAGGTTTACGTTGAGCAAAATTTTAGGTTGTAGCACATTATATGTAGCGCGTGTATGACAAACGAGTGAGGGGTGGGAGACACGCGTGTGAAAAAAATTACTTAATTAACACCCATATAAAAAATACATAGATGCAGACTTTTCCGTTTCACTAATTAGTAAATAGGTTAAGTAAATAATGTCCTATTATTATTTAATTTAAAACCTTCTTCATCTATAAATAGATTCTAAAGAGAAGGTTTTGACAAACTAAGAATAACACATAGCTACTTATTTTAAGTAGTCTTTTAGCTCTTTTAAAAAAATATTAGTGTCAAAATTATTCTTTTCTATTCTAAAATCTTTTTCTTACATTATTACATTTTGCTGAAATATATATATAAAAGAATATAAAAGAATAAGAGAGATTTTGAGAAGAATTAAAGGAGAGAGATAATTTTATTAAAAAAAATTTTAAGAAGAAAAGATACAATTACTAATTTTTTGTTTGTCAATTATATTTCTATTAAAATTAGTAGTATCAAAAAATATTTCAAATTTAATATTATCAAGAAAAAATAAAAAATATATATATAAAGACTAATTTGATTAATTTTTAAAATTTTAGGGATGAAAATGACTTAGGTCTGAACTTTCAAGGACTATTTTGATTATAAATAACTTTTTTACTTGTTAAGTGACACGTGACATTAACCCGCCACGTCATCATCCAACTGACGGAAGGACTAACGTGACCAAGTTGTGTATCTTTTGGGGACGATTTCGATTAATTTTGTCTTTCGATGACCAAAATAGAAATCGAGGTATCTTTCAGGGACGATTTTGACTATTAACTCGTCAAACATTCTTCGATTATGTATACTCCCATAAACAATGAAAAGTTGATTCTTCAACATGTTTGCACTGTGGCAGATTGGATTCACTAATTGAACTCGGGATTAGATCTTTTGAAGAACAGGTAGTCTCTCATATATAATCTTCCAAAATAAAAAAAGAGTTTGAATTTGACCTTATATATGCAGTGATTTGTTGACTACTCGCAAATGTTTACAAATATTTAAATAGAACTCAGATCTATAGCGAATTAGTCTTTAACTTACCAAATTAAAAATATTATGAAAAATTATATATTTTTTATACAATATTTTTTTTGTTAATA
>NC_029789.2:145434460-145458610 GCF_000816755.2 Arachis ipaensis | reverse complement strand
TAAGTTATATTAGATTTTTTATTTTTTTAAAAATATAAATTAATTGTCTTCTATGATGAGACAGTTCATTTGGAAGGGTCAAGTTGATGGTAGAGGTCTTTCTCTTGTTAATTGGAGGACCGTGATTACTCCAAAAAAATTTGGTGACCTGGGTATTAAAAATCATGCGTGTGTTAATATATCTTTACTTGGTAAATTGGTGTGGCAACTTTTTCATTGTCAGGACAAGCCTTGGGTTGCTCTATTGAGGGTGAAGTATATGAGGAATGAGGAAGTTTTAGATGGCCCTGTCCCTTGCAATGCTTCTCATGTTTGGAAGAGTATTTCAAAGGCTTTTGGTGCTCTTAAGGATGTCTTCTCTTGGTGCGTTGGGTCACTTGATCAATCTTTTTGGTTTGACAATTGGAGTATTGAGGGCCCAATTGCTCAAGATGTCCCTTTTGTACATATATCTGACTCTGATTTAATTATTAGAGACGTTTGGAAAGATGGTCAATGGAATCTCCATGATATTTTCTCTATCATTCCAGAAGATGTCAAACAGCGTTTGAATGCTTATAATCCGGATCTGAATGCTGGAGAAAGTTTGGGTTGGTCGTGGGGTGTGGCATCTTCTAGACTCTACTCAGTTAGGAGTGGGTACAGTTGGCTAGCCAAAAGAAAGTTTGACTGGAATGAGCATGATAATTGGTTGTGGGTATGGCGACTGCATATTCTTGAGAAGTACAAGTTCTTGATTTGGCTCAGTCTTCATAATGCTATTCCTACGGCAGAGTTTTGTTTGGGTCGTGGTTTAGCTTTATCTAACACCTGTCATCGGTATCAAAATGGTTATGAATCCATTCTTCATTGTCTTCGGGAGTGCCCTAGTGCCAAGAAGGTCTGGAACCTTTTAGGCCTGTATTCAGATAACTCGAATTTACATGATTGGCTCTACAGAGGTGCAAGGAGTGGAGATGTTTTTCTTTTCTTTTCGACCATCTGGTGGATTTGGAGAAGCAGGAATAATGACTTATTTAATATAGATGATTCATGGAGTGCTAGTAAGGTGGTGAGTTTGATTCGTAGTTCAGTAAGGGAGTTTCACACTATTTTTGCTATGCATCAATCTCTGTCTCCTCCTTCACTTTGTTTGCATTGGGTTCCACCTCCAGTTCATTCTGTTAAATTAAATTGTAATGCTAGTTGGTTTGCTCCTTCTGGCTATGCTGGTTTTGGTTGTATCATTCGCAATCCTGATGGATGTTGGTTGAAAGGTTGCACTGGAAAAGTCGAAGTGTGCAGTGTTCTTTTTGCTGAATTGTATGCAATTTGGAGAGGTTTACTGCTTGCTTGGGAGAGTGGATTTCGTGAGGTTATCTGTGAAACAGACTGTTTATAAGCTCTTTTCTTGGTAAACCAAAGAATGCTTGGTAAGGATATTCCGGAATGGGATTTGGCAAAGTATATACAGGAGGTTATGAATGGGAATTGGAGAGTCTCTATTCTTTTAATTCAGTGGACTGCAAATAGTGTTGCAGATTGTATGGCTAAAGCAGCTGCTTCTGTCGCGGACATTCACTCGAATTGGAGCCAACCTTGAAGTGAGTTTCAACATCTAATAGATTTAGATATGACCCTAGCCAATTAATTTGGTTGTCTCTTTTTTTTCTTTCTTTTCTATTTAGTAAAAAAAAAAAAAACAAATTAATTTAAAAAATATCTTTATAAATACTTTTTAAAATATTTCAAACTTTTTAAGCTAAAAGCACAGTATTTTTTTTTCATTTACAAAGTGTGCGATGTCTTGTTATGAAAAAATTCAATTTGTAAAACTCTGCTCTAATCCCCCTCTTATTCTGAGTTTTTTTTTTTGTTTTTTTGTTTTATAATTTTATCCTCATGAAGACCGATTTTTCATACGATCAGATGTCATTAGAATTATTCCAAAATAATAAAAAAATAGTTTGATTTTCATTTTCTTTATAAAATATTTTCATTTTAAAGTATCCAAAAAATGATGACTAGCCAAAATTCCATTAAAGGCTTCCTACTTTCGATTGAGGTTTGATAATAAGGAAATTCTCCAACCCACAAACGTTTTTTCCAATTACAAGTCATCTTCAATTGACAAACAATATTTGGTGTAAGGAATTTCGAAATAATGGGGAAAGAATTTGAACTTAAATGTTGTCTTCCCTTTCCAACCTTAAGAATTAGATCTCATCCTTAAAACAGATGAAAGGGATTTGCCAGCTATCAAATTTACAAAATACAATCCCATTATTTTAAAACTAGTATTTTTTTTATAATTATATCACGTGTAAACAAAAAAATCAACACTAATTAATTATTACCTATAAATATATATTTGACATTTCATAAAATTTATTTTGTTATGTTACTATAAATAAATTTAGTTATTGGTCTATTATAAGTTTAATTATTCGACTATATTATGTTTAATTATTTCAGTAACTGATTATTTAGTTAAAAAAATGTATGGATTAATATGTATAAATATATTCAAATATGATTAATTTATTTGATAGTTAATTTTGTGTACACATGTAATTTTTTTATTTTTTAATAACCAACACTCATTTTCTTTATTTTATTAATTAAAATATAATTTAAATACATAATTAATTGATAACAATTATATTTTTTTTCCGGGTGTTAGAGTATTTATATATGAATGATGTTATTGCAACAAATAGATGCTTTATCTACATCAATCCTTCCAATTTATCAATTTCAAAAGAAAAATAAATTTTCACAAATAAAACACTTGTAGCAGGCCATTAGGTTAAAAGTCTATTATGAAATCATCAATGAGAGGAAGTGCAGCCATCTCACAATCCATAATTCATTTTCATTATCACATCCCATTTATATTTTGAATATCCCATGCAGAAAATGTATGGAAAAAATAAACATCATCACCTTCAAATATTTGTGCTCTTTTTTTCTACAAACAAAAATATATTTTTAACTCTCATTGATTAGTTGAGCAACTCAATCTTAGTTGAATAATATTAAAATTTTAAGAGAAAAATCCAAAACCGTCCCTGATAATTATCTCGAAAGAATAATGAGAGTTTTGTGTCAAAAATAGTTAATGTTATTTTTTTGGTACAGGAGCTAATCAGTCAAAAAAAAAAAAGATTAAAGATCAAATTGGGTGTTTTTTTTTCTTGAGACCTCGTTGTCCTTTCGAGGTAATTGTCAGGAGTCGAATGGGGTATTCATTCAAATTTTAACCTAATTACATGTACAAAACAAAATTTAAAATTTTCGATATTTATTTAAACGATTTAGTAAATTGAACACTAAATCAACTTAAATTGGTTTAACTATTTATGAATTAATGAATTATTTAGTCACCCAAATAATAATACTATGATTACTTTTCTTAATCAAATAATTTATTATTTTAAGAAATTAATTACAACGGATTAAGAATAGAAATTTTTTAGGAAAATATTTGAGTGACTTTCTTTAACTCAAATTGAGTTAACCATTTTTTCACCCTATGATGATGATTCCAAGAGCTTGATTATTTTACTATATAAGATAAGAAATGATGACTACTAAGCACGATCATATATCATATTATATTAGTCACCAAAAAAAATATATCATATTATATTATATATTATTATATTATTATATATATGCGATTCATGTGCTCAAGATTTAAGAGGTTTTTGAGGCTTGAGCATGCAAGCTTTGGGAACTCAATAATTTTAATTTTCTATTTCGGTGAGTGTCATATGCTTAGTAATTTGTAATTGAACGAGATCCTCGCTCCTCTGTAGAAGTGGACAAGCATTACAACATAAACATAGGCAACAAAGAACACCTTGTCCCTCATTTCTCAATAGTATTTCTTCTAAATTCCTCATTCATCCCTTTCTACCACACAATTGCTTGATGCATCTTTCCAGTTGTTCAGAACCAAGACAACATGGTACTCAAAGGTTTCTGCTTTTTATGCTTCTTCTTTTTGTTTTTTCATTAATTGGGTGACCCCATTTGGTTTCAGCTCATTTCCTTTTCTGGGTATTTATTTTTTGTAGGAAAAATGTGTTTTTTATTCTTGGGGTACGAGTTTTTATGCTAAATTCCATTCCTTTATGGTTCCCGAGCTTATTAATGTTGATGAACTGCATGATCATGTGCTAAAGAGTGTAGCTTTCTGCTCATTGTTTCATAGTTTGATTTTGTTCATACTTAGTTTGTAATCATAATCATTCCTTAATTATTTGTTTTTGTCTGTGTTTTAACAGTGCTGGTCTTGTGGATTGATGATTAGCAATTTCACTGCTTGAAGAAGCAGCTTTGATAGTTAGTTTAGTAGTTTCTATGGTTTGGGAACTCAAAAAGCCTTTGATGCTTCAAGTTTTAGTGTAGAGCTTATTTGCTTTGTTTAAATGAAAGCCATGACTTGGGATAATCCAAAGAGTTCTCCCAATGAGTCTCCAAGTCCAAGACCTCTTTCTTGGATTGTGGTTTTCTTGGGAGTACTTGCATTGTTCTTGATTTGTGCTTCTGGAATTCTTGCCTCATACCCAGTTGGCTCCACGGTTCGCCAGTATTTCTACGGCATAGATCGTTCGAGATTTTATGATATATCAGTTTTTCCAGTTCATGGAAGTTCCACTGATGTTTCCTCCAATGGAAGTTTAGATCTAGTAGATAATGAACCACCCTCAAGTGATAGGAAGGTAGCGAAAACTGTTACCGAATTAAATTCACAAGAACCCTCTAGTGAATCTGCTTCATCAGAATATACAGAAACCAGTACTGATAAGGTTGATAGCAACCTGCATGCTCAATCTGATTTAACTTCGAATTCGCCTTTGCCACTGGCTGGTACTATTTCTTCCAATGTGACTGTTAATGTTACAATTGAGGCACCTACATCCACGGCGTTGATGAATGATCCCGGCACATTAATCACCACATCAAATGATACCTCTAAGTCTCCTCCAGAATCAGTATCAACAGCAGTTCCAGCCTCATCTAATGAATCCTATTCTGGTTCTGTTAATTCAGGTTGCATTCTACTTTTCTTATTTTATACAAAAATTAACTGTTTTTATGCTTGTTTGCTTTGTTTACTTCTGTAAATACAATGCAGCCATAATATAAGAAGGCATTTCAATTTGTTACATGTGTTTTTATATGCTTAAAATATGTAAATCATTATTAATGCTTGTATCTTGTTAGTTAAGGATTTCAGGTGTAAACTTTATGATAATTTTGTTTGAAACTGGTCTTTGACTGGTGTTTTATGTTTCTTCTGTTATGTAGGCTGTAATCTATTCCATGGAACATGGTTACATGATTCGTTGGGACCGTTATACAGGAACGATTCGTGCCCCGTATTGACACAAATGCAGAATTGCCAGGGTAATGGGAGGCCTGATAAGGATTATGAGAACTGGAGATGGAAGCCCTTTCAATGTGACATCCCTCGTCTCGATCCTAGGAAATTTTTGGAGGTGATGAGAGGCAAGACATTGGCTTTCATTGGGGATTCAGTTGCTCGAAACCAGATGGAATCAATGATGTGTATTCTCTGGCAGGTTACATTCCTCATTCCTTACTGTTCCAATTTCTATGACCAATGAAACATTTTGGTTATTGGAGAAAAATTGGCCAGTTCTCACTAGCATCTTGTTCTTAACATCTTCTCATGATTACTCTATTATGACTTCATGTGAAGATCATAGTTGAGAATCGTTAGATGGTTTGACATGTTTAACTAAACTACTTGACATAAGACATGACCACATTTCAGCTATCATTTTTATATTTGTGACTAAATTTTCTAGAAGTTGACCATTACTACTTTGCATTATGATTGCATCTTTTTTCAATAGCAACATGCTTAACCGAAAAATGCCACTTTCAGGTAGAAACACCCAAGAACAATGGAAACCGTAACATGCAGCGATTTTATTTTAAGTCCACATCTGTCACTATTATCCGAATATGGTCCTCATGGCTAGTCAAGCACAGTTCTGAACCATTTGATTATGCACCGGAAGGTGTGGATAAGCTCTTCCTCGATATCCCTGACGAGAAGGTCATGGAATTTCTGCCAAAATTTGATGTGGTTGTTCTTTCCTCTGGCCACTGGTTTGCCAAACAGTCAGTGTATGTCTTGAACAATGAGATAGTAGGAGGGCAATTGTGGTGGCCGGACAAATCTCGGCCGATGAAGATCAACAATGTTGAAGCATTTGGTATATCTGTTGAAACAATGTTTACTGCTCTTGCAATGCATCCAAATTTCACAGGGCTTGCAATTCTTCGTTCCTATTCGCCTGATCATTACGAGGGTGGCGCTTGGAATACCGGCGGATCATGCACCGGGAAGGTTAAGCCTCTTGGACTTGGTGAGTTGGTGGAAAATGGCCATACAAATGCAATGTATGAGCAACAGGTTAAAGGTTTTAATCATGCATCAAAGAAGGCAACAAATGGATCAAAGTTGTTGTTCATGGATATCACTGAAGCCTTTAGTTACCGGCATGATGGCCATCCTGGTCCCTTCAGGAATAAAGACCCAAATAAGATCACGGTGCGCGGCCCGGACGGAAAGCCGCCGCCACAGGATTGCTTACATTGGTGCATGCCAGGTCCTGTAGATACTTGGAATGAGATTTTGTTTGAAATGATTAAGAGAGAGTTTGAAGGTGGTAATGCATCATGAGATACTTATACCTGTCTGAGGACTAAGACTAGTCCATTCTTTTCTTTTTAAATCTTCTTAGAAGTATATTATATAGAGAAATTTATCTTTTTTTTTTAAATATAAAGTTTAGGATGATAAGCATCTAGCTTATACCCATGTCTGTTCATGAGTAATGTTGTATGTTCCTTGTTCCACATAAGTTCATATATCTTTTTTTCTTGTAATTTTTTACAAATTCTGTTCTATTCCCACTTAGTTGCTGTGTTTGTTATTCTATTTAATTTTTGTAGTGATTGTTTGGTACTAAGTTCCATGCAGAGCAATGAGAGCATGTGGTCATTATCAAGGAAAATGACCATTTAAATCAAAGACTATATAATTCTTATAGTAAAATACTAAAATGCTATGAAACACGGACACTTCGCTGAGTTGTCGTATTCTTGTGTCGGACACATTTCGGATACGACACTCACTGTCCGACACGCGTGTCTGCTGTGTCCAATTGTGTCTTAATAAAAAATAAAAAATTCTTCTTCGGACTCACTTGGACACAACTAAATACCATCATGTGTTAGTGTGTCCAGTCTTATTCTTAACATATATTCTTGAAATAAATTTAGATATAGTATATATTATTATTATTAAAATAAAAAGATATTTTAAATACTTGATATAATTAAAATAAGACATTAAAAATTATTAAAAAATTAATTTATATTTTAATATTAATAAAATATTAAAATATCATTACGNATTCTCTCTCTCTCTCTCTCTCTCTCTCTCTCTCTCTCTCCCCTTCAATCATCTTCTCCTTTCATTCCAGTAATTCAAATCACATCCTCAGAACTCAGAACAACGCTGAATTTTGCAGGGAAAAAAAACACTCCATCTTCATTCATTTTTTCGGGAAAAAAGATTAAAGTTTTGTTACTTTCTTCCGAGCACCGAAGAAACAGAATTTTGAACACAAAGCAACATTTCTCCAATCCCATTTGGTTCAGGTCAGTGCTCCCAATTGCGATCGCTTGTTAAATTAGTAAAAATTCCAATTTTTGCTTTTCTGGGTTCACTCAAAAAATCCCTTTTGAAAATGGAACAGCCAATTTTCTAATTTTGGCTTCCACTCAAAATCCTCAGAAAGCTTGATAAACAATCGACCTAAATTTAGCAACTTTTTTCCATTTAGTTTCTGTGTCGATCGTTCTCACAATCCTAGGTCTTGAAAGTTTCTCGCTTTCTGTTTCAGACATTTGTGTACGCTCTTTTGCTCCTCTTTCTTTTCTAGTCAGTGGTTGCACTTTCTTCTTAGCTGAGATGCATTTCCAATTATTCTTTTCCTTCTTATGTGAATCAGATTAGTGGCAATTGGCAAAAATGCCGCGTAATCAAGTTAGGATGACATTTTTTTTATTATTATTATTATTTTAATGAGATTTTCTTTTGACAGATACTAGTGCTTAAAAATGTCTGAACCTCGAAAAAATTCCTTTATTCACGAGCTTCAGGTATATGTTAAGCCTTTCTGCAATTATGATTCCTATGAACCCTTCCACATGCTGATTGACAGATGAGAAATGTTCATTGTTTGCCTTGGATTATGTTTCCAAAATTAGATAATATGGGATGAAGTTGGGGAGTCCGAGACTGACAAGGATAGGATGTTGTTTGAGCTTGAAGAAGAGTGTATAGAACTATACAGAAGAAAGGTAGATCAAGCAAATTGGTCCAGAGTTCAACTAAGGCAGGAAATCGCCGACTGCGAGGCAGAGCTTGCAACTATCTGTTCAGCATTGGCAGAGAGACCGATTCACATTAGGCAGGTTGGATATTCTGTACATTGCTAGGTTTTAATTACTTTTAGAGATTTTATGTGTATTTCTTAAATAGGACATGGAGAAAGGGATGCAGTTAAATGAATCCGTTTTATGCCATATTAATGAATTCTATGTACTAAATATTGTTGCTGACAAATAATAATAATCTTGTCAGAAATTTTTTTCCTGCCTTAAGTTTTGTCGTGAAGGTTATTTGTTATTCCATTGGACCACAAAGACAAAGAATAGGATAAATAACTCTTCTCTCCCTCTTTTTACTAGGATCAAAATGTTGGAAGCTTGAAGCAAGAGCTAGCAAGAATTTACCCAGAGCTGGAGGAAATGCGGAAAAGGAAGTCTGATCGTAGAAATCAACTTATAGATGTTCGTGAGCAGATTCAAAGTATCTCAAATGAGTTGTATAGTCCTGGAGAGCACGCTCCACCCGTTATAGATGAAAATGATTTATCATTGAGAAAGCTTGAAGAATTGCATAGGCAGCTTTATGCACTACAAAAGGAGAAGGTGAATAACTTTATGTTTGTGTGTGTGTGATACATGCTAACATGCGCATATACCGTTTTATCAACTTGTAACACATTTTGCTGCTCCTTAGTACTGATTATGATGTTCTTTTCATTTCATGCAGAGCGATCGCCTGAAGACAGTCCAGGACCACTTGCGTACCTTAAATTCTCTTTGTTCGGTACTCGGTTTGGACTTCAAGGAGACAATAGACAGAGTTCATCCTAGTTTAGGAAATTCAGAGGGATATAAGAGTATAGATAATGATACTATCAAGCAAATGACTGTTGCTATACAAGATCTGCGAGAAATTAAATTACAGAGAATGGAGAAGGTAAAGACTCTTTTCAATAGGAAATATTAATTTCTGTTTATTATTCATGTTCTGAATTGCATATGGTCTTGCAGCTGCAAGATATTGCAACAACAATGTTGGAACTCTGGCATTTGATGGATACGCCTGTTGAAGAGCAACAGATGTTTCAAAATGTTACTTGTAATATAGCTGCTTCAGAAGATGAAATAACCGAACCAAACACTTTGTCCGAGGGCTTCATCAGTCATGTGAGTTATAAGTTAAAGTACAAGTTAATGTTTTCATTCGTTGATTTTATGTGGTCTAGAATTCATGGGAATAGCAAATTCATGCAGGTTGAAGAAGAAGTGTTAAGGTTAGAAGCGTTAAAATCAAGCAAAATGAAAGAGCTTGTTTTGAAGAAAAGAGCAGAGCTAGAGGAGATTTGTCAGAAGACTCATTTGGTTCCAGAACTTGATAGTGCACTGGAATATGCTATTGAAACTATTGAATCTGGTAATGTCCTTATCAAAAATCACTGAACCTATGACGTATGCGCCTTTTTTTGGTGCTAAACTTATATAAGACTGTGTCTTCTTTCATATCCAGGAACTGTGGACCCTGCTTGGGTTCTTGAACAACTTGAACTTCATATTGCCAAAGTCAAAGAGGAAGCATTTAGCAGAAAAGATATACTCGAAAAGGTTGAGAAATGGTTATCAGCATGTGAAGAAGAGTCTTGGCTTGAGGAATACAACAAGGTTGGTCTTGGCTTGATATGATGTGCTGTTATATGCTTTTATACAAAAGACAAGTTGTTTAATGCCACTATATTTTTTTATAGAAGTTACATAAGGAAACAAATCACATATATGTAGGTCTTCATGATTTCTATCAATGTACACATGCACACATATTTATTAATTTTATTGCACATTTTTATTTCTATTGCAGGATGAAAATCGATATAATGCTGGTAGAGGTACTCATCTTAATCTCAAGCGAGCTGAGAAAGCTCGTGCCTTGGTTACCAAAATTCCAGGTATTTATATTTCATCCATATTTATTTTTGTTACATTACCTTTACCAGTTTACGGCCATCTTGGCTTGATGATATTTTTCTATTTTGGTGTCTCATTGTTTGTTGTTTTAGGTAAGGATGAAATTTTCATTTTCTTTTGTTTGTATGTAGGAATGGTAGAGGCATTGAATTCAAAAACTACAGAATGGGAACAAGAGAGAGGCATTGAGTTCAAATATGATGATGTAAGTACCCCTTCCTTAATATACTTGATATGTATTCACTAAAAGAAGAAAAAGACTTGATATGTGAGTCTCAAAAAGAAATGTTGGATGTTAACTGGTGCATTCTAATTGGTTGCTCAAGTTCAAGTAATTTTGTGTCAAAATGATTTTCGCTGTGCATGACTTTCTAGGCCCGTCTGCTCTCCATGCTTGAAGATTACACCAACTCGCGGCAAGGAAAAGAGCAAGAACGTCGTAAGCTGCGGATAAGGTCCTCTTATTGGTTGAAATATTTTTCTAATTGGAATTCAGACAACACTTCATTGTATCTGTCAAATTCACTTTCCCACAAATGGATGGTGCCAAAACATGTTGAAATATCACTTTTCTGTGTCAGAACCTGAAGAAACATCAGGGACAATTGATAGCAGAACAGGAAGTACTATATGGGTCAAAACCAAGCCCAAAGGCTAATAGTGCAAAAAAGCTTTCAAGGCAGTCAAGTACAACTGGATCTGGTAGAAGAACCTCCCTTGGTGCAAGTTCAAAACTGGAAGCGAAAGCTACTCACTCATATTTCTCATCAGGTAGTAAAAGGGTCTTCATCGTCATAACATTTTTCATCCTGTAAATACTCTTCTTTAAATGGATTACACAAGCACAAGCAGCCATCAACAATGTAGTAATGTATCTAAAAACAACCTAAGATTTCTGGATATGGATTCCTGTTTGTGTTTTGCATTGTTTTAGAAGAAGAGTCTTCTCCAACGGGTTCTCCCAAGCACTCTCAATGATGGTCGTTTGGTAAGGCTGTATGTGGCACCGAGGAATGGTTTAGGCATTTTTCTTTTTGTTTCATATTGAAGGTGGAGGCCAAAGCCACATCTCAGCTGGTAGATTTTCCCAATATTTCTTGCTGGTATATCTACAATTTCCTTGTGTTTCATATAAATTGCACAAACAGCTTGCGATATATGATGTATGCATGCGCATTTTCTTTCTTGTATGATACTCAATGCATATGCAACTAGAACTCTTACAACTGCATTTTGGTTTACCTCATGTTCAGCTAAAACAGGAGTTGATATTGCTCATTCTCCTTTGGAAAAAACCTTATTTGGTAGTGGAAGTGTTCGCAAGATAGATTCTCCTTCAGCGAGACAACCTTTTTCACCCATCTCTTCGACAGAATCATCAAAAGCAAACTCAGCAAGTACCACAGATGAACTAAAAATGCAGCAGACTGAGGAGTTGGTGAAAACATTAACACTTTACAATATGCCATTCACTAGTCCCTCAAAGACATCAACAGTGGTAGATGAAGAGAATAAAACCCCAAAAGCAATGCCATTTTCTCTCTTCTCTTCAACATTACCACCAAATTCCTCAAATGAATCAGATATACAGACTCAGAATTTACAGAAGACAATAACACTACACAATTTGCCATTCTCTACTCCTTCAAAGACAGCAACAGAAACAGTGGTAGATGAAGGGTATGGCACTCCAAAGGTAATGGCTATTCCTGTTCCAACTACACCTTCATCAGTTCCTTTTGGAGGATACTCGGCTCAAGAAACTGAATATTCCTTTGAGGAAAGAAGGCTTGGTTGTGTGTTTGAATGATTTTGTGAAGTCAAATTTAATTGGCTTCTCATTTTTGTGTACATAGTCTCCTACTAGTGTATGTGGAAAATGGATAGAGCTTCTGAATGCAACATTTTGCAGTCTAATGTGATATTTTGTTATATAGTCTCCATCTAAAAATTGCTAAGAGTATTAATCAAAATCCATTCAATAGATATAGAATAAACCGTTTCAATATTGGCAGATTGAAATTGTGATGCAGCATTACACAAGTATTAAATGAATGGAAAAGGAAAAAAAAAAATGCAGCATCAATGACAAAAACAGAAATACTTCATCCTTATTTGATCTGGCCATAAATTTTATAACTGAAATATCAAAACATTTAGTACTATTTTGCTTTGCTACAAATACTGACAACTGTTTACAGTTGGTACAACTAAACCAACAAGCCCAAAAAAGAGTAACATCAGCACCACCCTATTGGTCATTGGCTCATTGCATGTTTGGGAAGATGCTGCAACAAAATTAGCAAATGTTCATGGATGCATTCATTGTTTATGTCACCATTATAACTAGTTTTTCTGTTTACATAACACAAAAGATGAAGGGAGAATCAGAATCAAAATATAGCATAACACTGCATGTGTTACAGTTGCATTTTAAATAGATTCACCAAACCGAACCATGGGATCATTTATATTTTTCTTTTTCTTTTTCTCTTGTAAAAATATTAAGTTTTTTTTTATGTAAATTAATAAATTTTGAATCATGACATTGTAACCAATAACTACACATTTTAACATTCATTTTCCTATTAAAAAAAAAAGAAAGAAATAAGAGATATTAACATCCATTTATGTCCTTGGTCAACTTTAATTTATTTATCTGAAAAGACAAAGAACTTGTCAGCGGTTGGGCGAATGGAATGGCTCCAACCTTGCTTTACAGCTTTGAATTTTTATTTTTGAAAAAGCTTTAAATAAATAAATGGAAATTTTATATAAAAAAAGACAATTTTTCTTTCTTTTCCAAAAACCTCACCTAATTGTTTATGTATTCAAATTAAGAATCTGTATTCACAAGCATTTATTAGATTACCTTTATTAAATTTCCAAGACGGACGTGAACCAATTTCTTAACCGAAATTTATACTTTTGAGTTTTGCAATTAAAATATTAATTCATAATTAAATATCCATTATTCAATTACTTTATCATTTTAATAAATATATTATTTTTTTTCCCATTTTTTCAACTTTATTTATTTACTACTCCTTTTGAATGAAAACCCTAATTTTCATATATCACTCTGGAGAAATTACGAACCAGAGTTGTTATTTTTCTCTGTAATTCTAGAAAAATTTTCAATTATTATTTTTTTTTTGGGGTTAATTTTTGAAGCTTACTCTGCTGTTCTTCAATGGTGGAGATTTGAGCTACAGTGCTACGTCTTTCTCGCAGTTCAACATCAAACCGCTGAAATTCGAAAATTCCACTTCTGGGTTTTCATCATTTTCGTTAAAAGTTTATGTTTTTGAAGTTCCTTCCCCCAGTTGCATTTTTATTAGAGCTCAAGCTTCATTGCACTGTTTTCTGCATTCAAATCAATCCCTCTTCACAAAGTTCAAAATTTCCATTTTTACCCCTCTATTTTTTGAAGCTAACTGGTTAAATCTTCAATGAGTTGTGCCTAAGCATTGTGTTTTAGCTTCTGGGGTGTCTTATTTTTACTTTGATTTGCACAAAAATGGAAAAAGAAGATATTTTTGGTTCCGGGCATGCGGTCAAGGCTGATGAGGCTCCAGGGGGCTTCCACGTGGCACCAAGAAGTGAAAATATACAGTTTTCTGCACCCACGGCGGAGCCACCGCAGCAGCCGGTGGTTCCGGCCACGGCTATGGTGGCAGTAACACCGGCGACAGGGACGGATGGGAAGAAGAAGAGGGGGAGGCCTAGAAAGTATGGACCGGACGGCAAGTTGACGCCGGAGGCAGCGGCGAAGGCGTTGTCTCCGATGCCGATATCGGCATCGATTCCGTTGACCGGAGAGTTCTCAGGGTGGAAAAAGGGTAGAGGAAAGGCTGTTGAATCAATGAAGAAGTCATATAAATTTTTTGAGTTTGAAAATGCTGGAGGACCAGGTAGAAAATTTTCTTTCCTCTTTTGAACATCTTCATTTTATATAGTGTAGCCTCCACTAATCTTGGTTATTTGCTGTTTACTGTTACATTTGCCGAAGTTAAAAACAAAAAAGTTTAATTTTTTTTGTTTCTCAGTTCAATTAGGTTGATATTTGACTATGTAAGAAATAAGATTATTTTTTAAAAAGAAAAAATAGGTTGAGGTGTGGTTTTAAGCTGTGTTGTTGTTTTGGTTCTATGCTTTTGGTTCATGCTGTGGAAGGGGAAATTTATAGATGGTGGTACAAGTGGACCATTAGATTAAGATTCCCTTTCAGATCTAGAAAATGAAGACATGTATGTAGTGGTTGAAGGGGGGTGGATATTTTTGTGGTCAGAGTTAAAGTGAGTGATGTCGGTTTTCAGTTTAAGGTGGCAGCACATGATGCCCCATTTTTTTCTCTTTTCCTCCCTTTTTATGAGGAGAAGATTATGATTTTATGAGTGATGACATAATATCTGACACCACGGAATTTTGTTAGGACAAGTGAAGGCACCACACTAAGCAGTAAGCACATTCAGCAGGGTTCTCAGTCTGGTACCTCATAGCTGATGTGACCATCCTTGAAAGTTGAAACTGGTCCATGTTTCTAATAATTGTATTCAACACCTTGCTATCTGACCTCATATTATAGGGGATTGGTTTGGACCAACCATGCATGATATTGTTAAGAAATTTTGAAATAATAAGGACACAAAGTGGAACAATTTTGAGCAATGAATTTTTCTTATCTGATAAAAAAAATGGTGTGTTTTATGAAAGTTGTTTCATAAAATGATGGTTTTTTAAACTTTTAATTTCTATGTGGTTAGACAAATGTGGTAAAAGTCTGTAATAAGCTTGTGGACAAGTTCTGTGGTGGTCTTCATTGTTCTGGAATGCATGAAGCATAAACATAGCTGATTTTATATGAACTTGATTAGGTGAAGCATGGTTGATCAAGTTAATGGTATATATTGAAGGCTAATAAAGTATCTACTGTAGCACTAGCTTTTTGTATAACCTTACAAAGTTTTAGCATGCATAACTCAAAAATAAGGCATAGAATTGCAATTGCTGTTTTTCCTCATTAATTACCATAGTGAAACATATTTGTCAAAACTGCTTCCTTTTCTGTATTCTCTTAAAGGTCTCTTGTTCAATATAACTTCCTAGCCCGAAATGTATCATGTCCGGTTAAAGATGAATTAATAGAACTATGCTTTATGTAAAGTATGAACTTAAAGTGCAATTCATCTAATTATTAATGTATTTTAATAGGTAATGGAATTGCATACTCAGTTGGTGCCAACTTCACACCTCACATTCTTACAGTAAATGCTGGAGAGGTATCATGCTTGTTTCCTATCGATCCACATTCCGCAATAGTCAAATTATAGTTTTAATTTAGCCTTTTGCATAGATGCAAATTCCATTTATTTTGTTCACTCATTGGAATTCATTGTATTTACTCTCAATTGTAAATACCTTTCAGAATATATGACATTTTCCTATCTTTATTTGGTCTACTATTCAATATGGTTATTATTGAAAGTAATCTATTACAGCACACTCAATTGTTAATTGTATTCTTTATTTTCCTATGACATAATCCAGGATGTTACTATGAAGATTATGTCCTTTTCTCAGGACGGATCCCGCGCCATATGCATTCTCTCTGCCAATGGCACGATTTCAAATGTCACGCTCCGTCAACCAACTTCTTCCGGCGGCACTTTAACATATGAGGTTAGTTCATCCCTTGTGAGAAGCACAAAAAGTAGAGTTCTCATGCCTTATACTTAATGCTAATCTTACAGTCTTACTGTTTTATATGCAACCCTCTCCTTTCAGCATTTTTATGTTTTAGATATTGAATTTCATAATTTTTGTGTTACATAATGTGTTAATGTTTATTTTTAAATAATATGGTATATGGTTTTGGTCTGTCTGAGGTAAAAACCATTTTTTATGTGATTTAGCTTCTCTTGCATCATTTTTGGTATCAGATATTGAATTACGCCAACTATAGCTCTTCATCTGGGAATTCTGTTGCATACATTGTTGTTTTGTGTCATCTTGACAATTCGGATTTCCTTTTGCACTATACATCTCTGGGAAATAACTCCCATTATGAAGATAAAACTTCTTTTATGTTTTTTATTTGAGATCAACACGTGGCTGCTAAACCATCATCATTCTTTGCCATTAATTCCCTCAAACTTAAGACTGATGGCGCTGTTGGATTACGTTAAATATGCTGATGCATATTGGGTTCTTTTACAGGGACGGTTCGAGATTCTTTCCTTGTCTGGCTCATATATGCCAACCGAGAACGGATTCACAAGGAGCAGATCTGGTGGGATGAGTGTTTCTTTGGCAGGTCCAGATGGTCGAGTAATGGGAGGAGGACTTGCCGGTTTGCTGGTAGCTGCAGGTCCTGTGCAGGTAACTTCTGCTGTAAAAGAAATTTTGAGAGAATATTTATAAAGCTTGTAAAAATGTTGAAAAAATGCTTAATTAGTTCAACATCATAAAAAACAATTATTTTTGTTAACTTATAGCTTAGTATATTAGTGTTCTAAGATTAGAATTATGATGAACTATTTAGGGCATGGTAGGTTTCCCTTTTTTTCTGTTTTCTTTTTTCACTCCTATTTTCACTTATTCTTTCACAAAAAATTACTAAAATGAAAACAAGAAACAAAGAGGAACATTTCACATATCAAACTAGTTTGTGGTTTTGCATCAGGTTGTTGTTGGTAGTTTCATTCCAGGTCACCAGTTAGAACATAAACAAAAGAAGCAAAGGGTGGAACATCATATATCATCAACTATATCGGCTCCACTTAATGTTCCTACTATTTCTGCTGAAGAAATGAAGATAACTCTTGGTGGAGTGAAGCCTTTCATGACACCCCCTTCGGTTCCTTTTCAAGTTGAAAACATTCCTCCTCCTCCTCCTGCGTTTGTCAACGGCCAATGTTCTCTGAACTCATCTGGTGACGACGATGATGAAGAAGATGCTTCTTTGCATGAGAAAGAATCTAATCCTAGTCTTTCAGATCCTGCTGGAGTTGCATGCTAAAACATGTTCTCTCCTCATGATTGACACTGATTCTGACAAAATTTGACTTGAGAAAGACGAACACGTATTCTGTCCGTTCTAAAATATCCGTTACTTCGACCGATATTTTGAAACGGAGGAAGTATATTGGAATGAGAGGTTTGAGGTTGGTTTTGAGCAAGAAAAGTTGTACTCTTTGGTGCTTAGGTGGTTAGTTAGGATATCACAAATTGGTTATGCTTTTCTTCTTCTTCTTCTTCTGTGTCTGTTCTTATGATGTGTCTCTAATGTTTTTTACTCATTGTTGTAGCAATTAGATGTAGGAATATCCCACGTACTTAACTTGTTTACAATTGTAGGAGAATGAAATTTGAATGTGCTTGAGGTGTTTCTGGATTGTAACCTGACTATATTATTTTATTTGAAAGAAAAAAATTGCATTTTATCCTTTTCATGTTTGATTGTTTTTCTGCTTATCTCTATGTTGTTCTGTGCACCAAAGAATCTTCAGGGAATAGTGTGTAGTTGATCTCAGAAATGCTATTTTAGGGACCATTTTTATCCAATTATCAAAGTTTCTTCCATTTTTACTTTTTTATTAAAATGAAAAGGGAAAGGGAGAATAAATATCATGAGAGTTTATTGGGGGGAAATCTGTTAAGAGTTAAGAGCAGTTACCTCTGCATTTGTTAAGTTTAGAGACACTTTGGAGCAGTCTGGTATGAAATTACATTTTTCGTTTTCATTTTAAGTGTTCTCTATTTTCAAAACGACATAATTTTATCGTTTTCACTGTTTTTTTTTTCTTTACAAAATTTAGAACATTGCAAATCAAAATGTAAACCAAACAGAGTTAAATTTCAATTTGGCCCCTGAAATTTAGCCCGATGTTCAGAATGACCCCCACAATTTCGTTGGCCCCAATTAGAACCCCCAAATTTGCAATTGTGGCTCCAACTTGCCCCTGCGATCTCCGTCACCAGAATGCTGATTTGATACAATTGCATGACACGGTGGACACTACTTAAACCACGGCACATTGGTTTCGCGCCCAAACCCTTTGGAAACCACGTCGTTTCTTTCCACTACGACGATCATAAGTTGCCAAACATCAAGAAAACCTTTACACTACGTGGTTTCCAAAGGGTTTGTGCGCGAAACCAATACGCCGTCGTTTAAATAGTATCCACCATATCATGCAATTGCGCTAGATCAACATTCCCGTGACGGAGATGATCGCAGGGACAAGCTGGAGCTACAATTGTAAATTTGGGGGAGGGGGGTCATTCTAAGCATCAAGCCAAATTTCATGGGCCAAATTGAGATTTAACTCACCAAACACACCTTAAAGTACAATTTTCTTTTTTCAAATATAAACTCATCTTTGGCAGTTCATTCAAATTTGCACTATCTATATCACTAAATGTTTTAGGATGTCAAACTTCACAACTGATATTTATGTTTATTTCCAATTCCAATTCCCAGAAAGAGAAATAGTCTCTCCTTCTTGGCTAATGGCTAGTTCTTCCAATTTGATAAAAAGTAAGGAGAATATTGTTCTGGATTAAAGAAATTCCCACAAACTTTTTCTTTACTGCAAAAGAATCAACTTCACTAAAAGAAGAAAGATTAAATGGAATCTCCACATATGCTGCTTCCAAGCATGTTCTTTACTCTTTTTGCAGTTCACTTTCTTCTCCTTATCCATCCATGTGATGTGAGCAAGAATAAAGCTTTTAGATTGGAAAAAAACCATTTCATATATTTCTTTCAAAATTGGCAACAGACCAAAATAATTTATCAAGGCACTATTAGTTCTAGTTAGAACATTAGAAAAAAAAATTCTCTATGAATTAAAAAAAAAAACCATCTATTACTATTATTTTCTTGAATGATATAATCATACAATACATTATACATACATACATCAAAATGTAACATAATGCAGATATGTTACAAGCATGTTACTTAATATAAGTTTCTTGGTATTATTACAACATTATACCAAGCTTGATGTGATCAACAATTCTTCTTTCCATCCTTTGTTGACTTTCTCTATGAATTCTTCTACCCGTTTTCTTAACTCGTCGTCGTCCTCCTCCTCCTTCTCCTCTTTTTCTTCTTCCTCGTCCTCTTTTTTCACCTCTTCGACGAAGCATTCATCGTTGCCTATAGTCTCAATGATGTCAACTTCAATTAGCTTTGCTTCTGCTTCTGCTTCTGCTTCGACTTGTCGGACATATGACACTTGTATTGCTCGCAACTCGGTATCCTTTTGGACAAGAAACTTCGAGTTTGTTTCTTGTTTTTGAAGATTTGTTCCCATGGAAGGAGTGACTTCACTATTTTCTTGCTGAACACTACTACTAAGGGTAGGCTTCAAGTCCAATAAGATATACACTATGATCAAATTGCAGAAGCAAAAAATGAATGCAGAACTTGAAGCTGCTTGAGTGATGAACTCCACTATAGAATCCAACATGTTTGTGAAAAAAATTGGAAGCAAAACACACACACACAAAAAAAAAGGGTACCTAAAAAGTGAGAGAAAAAATTAAATTAAAGGAGGAGTATGTCTATGTCTATGTGTGTGATTTGCAAAATTTCCTAGTCCTATTTATAAGACCTTGTTTGAGATTAGATGCAAACGTGTAAAGGACCTTTCACTATGTAGCAAAATTTAAGGAGATGCTTTGTGATGAGGTGTGGTGTGAAAGCTATCAGAAAATAGATTATTATCTTCACTAATTACCAATTAATTTAAGTACTTAACAATGTAATGTAATTACATTTGTATTATTATAATAATTGATGATTAATGTGTTAATGTAGGAGGGAAGTTTCTTCCAACTGTACGTGGGACCCTTTTTAACAACTTTTAATCTCATTAATTTAATAAAAAAAGTCTTTTGTTCTATTGCTAAGAACATCACATGGAACTTTCTTAGCCACTCAGAAGAACAAGGCCCTTTATGTCATAACTTGACATCACCAATCAAAACTTTTACGTGGCTTTCATTTGTTTCTCTATAAATAGGTTTCAAGATTGGTTTCGAACCGGTTAATTCGGTCTAACCCGATATTTAATTTGTTGATTTGGTTTATGAAATTTGATTCCATGTATCTTTTTAAGGTGATTGGTTCAAGCCGAAAAAGAATCGGTCATTGAAATAATAATTAGATTAGACTATGTATATTTTATTTGTAGGATAAATTATAAAAAAATATATTCAAATTATTTAATTATTGACAAAAATATCCTCAAATAATTAAAAATTTTGACAAAAATTTCAAGCTGTGATCCGACCTGCTTCATTTTTTGTCGAATTTAAACATTTTTGTCACATTATAAAATAACTTGAGAGTATTTTTGTCGATATTAAAATTTAAAGACATTTTTATCAGTACGAAGATAATTCGAATGCATTTTTAGTGATTTACCCTTCATATGTATTAGTATGAGATGTTTAGGGTAATTTTCTTAAATAAATTAAGTGGAGAAAGAATTTACCTAATAACACATTTTTAAATACCAATACGTAAATGCATTTTTTCATAATTCTATAGAAACCACTATTGGTAGTAGTGGATTAGGGAAGAACATCAACCGCTGCTGGTAGCCGCAGTTTATGTGTATTGGTGGCATAACAGAAATCGCTATAGGCAGTAGCGATTTATGTGTATTGGATGGTGAACGTAAACCCTGGAGACAGTAGCGCTTTACGTGTAATGTATGCTTATGGTGCTTGTCTATGTATATCCATCCAAGGCATTGAAGTAGCAGCGGAGTGCTATTTTTCACAAATGTCAAATTTACTGGATAAAGAACTGCATAGTCTTTTTATTCGAGTGCATTTTTGGTAGTTTATCCTTCATCTATATTAACACGAGATGTTTATGTACTAGATTATTTTTAGTTTTATTTTAAGTTATTTAATTTGATTTGTCTGAAATTAACTACCTCTTTAAAACTTATATACTATTTAAAGTGATTAACAAGGGTTTACGAGATTTGATCATTTGGAAAAACAAAAAATTGTACACATGGATGGAATTGATGATATTTTTGGTGAAGTTTGAAGATCTTATAAGCTTAGACAGTGACACAATGAAAGTGACTTAGGACCAAACCCTACAACCAAACTATGTTTGAAAAATGTGTTGTTTTCTATTGCTTGAAAATGTCACTCTTGATGTTACATATATAATAACTTGTCTCACTCATTGGTTTTCATGTAATGAAATTTATTTGTGTGTGACCCCATCAATTAGAAGACAAAGAAAAAGAAAAAAAAAAAAACCATAGAAACCTATTAGTGATTATAGATGGTTAATGTACTTTTTCAATATACAAAATAGAGACACCCTAATTGATTTTCTTGTGAGCTGAAATTGAAACAGCTTGGTCTAGCTAAACATGCTCAAATTCATTGTTAAATATTAATAAGGTTTATAATTGAAATTCATTCAAAATTAATTTTTAATGAAATATATAGACGATATATGATGTATGCTATGATACTATTATTGTAGTGACTAAGGTGATTATACAATTCTGATAACACTTAAAAAATATTGTAAAAATTAAAATAATATTTTTTTATATTTAAAAATATTTTTAATTTGAAAATAAAAATAAAAATATTGCAAAAGTATATATAAAAAAGGTTTAATTACTCTGTTAGTCCCTATAGTTTCGCAAAATTTTCAGTTAGGTCCTTATACTTTTTTTTCTTTTAATTGGGTCCCTGCACCAAATATTTTTTTCAATCAGGTCCTTCTTAGTAGTAATTGACTTAATTGTATAGGGACCAAACTAAAAAAAAAATTTGTGCAGGGACTCAAATAAAAAGAAAATAAAGTATAGGGACTCAATTGAAAAAAAAAATTGGTGTAGGAACCCAATTAAAAGGAAAAAAAATATAGGGACCTAATTGAAAATTTCGCAAAACTATAGAGACCAACAGAATAATTAAACCTATAAAAAAATATTACCATAATTTTATTAAAATACATATATAGTGAATTATTAAAATTAAGAACATGTATTAGCTACGACAAACCAGCTAAGAAATTCATAGAACCATACATTGTTATTGAATTTTTGTTAAAATAAAGAATGATTGAAGCATGTTCTTTCTCCCTTTTTCAATATATATAATTTTATTACACCATAAACCATAAAAAGTTGTTGCCTGTTTTAATTTGACGGTTGATTTGAACCGTAGCTACCAACAATTATTATTTATGGGCCTTAGGTTGACTTGTGATTGTATTAGATCTAACTATAGTCAAAGTTTTCTTTTTTTAATTTCTTTCACACTTCTTAATTATTGTCTCATTCAATGTGTTCCATCAAAATCCATATAAATAATTTGTGAAATTGTGAATCAGAATTAGGCAAATAGTCAACAATTGTCCATGAATCTCAAATTTGACTGCTTTTTTATACAAAAAATTATAATATTATAATTAGTTATTATTGAATCTCTATAGTAGTAAGTTTCTAGATTGAAATTATCTAATCCAAATTTATTTAACTTGCCATTTTTGTATAGCAATTAGTTTTATACTATTTTTAAAATAAGTATTTAATTTCACCTTTTTATAGACCAACATACAACTATACATTGATATTAGATTAGTGATTTGATCAAGTATTATGTGCACAAAGTATGAAGCACGGATTCTCTCATAGTGCCGGCGTATCCAAGTCGAATGGGAATCCGACGCCGACACGTGGTGGATACTTTAAACGAGCATATTGGCGGCGTGTCTTCTTGTGATGCAGAATTTTGGTGGAACTGTCACGAATCCGAACGAATCCGACTCGATTTAGATGTTCATGAGACGGATTTTTCTGCTGGAATGTAAATTTTCAATTGATTTTGTGATTTTATGGCAATGTATGTTCTTATAGTTTTGGCAAAGGTTTTTTTTTTTTTTTTAAATATTATTGTTTACAATTATTATAAGCTGAGTTGAATAAATATAAAATAATTGATCCATGAAACACATGGTATTTGTGTTCCCATATGGGTAAATAGTAATGCTACACATAAGGTCATGTGCTAATTAATATCACATTATTAATGGATTTAGAAATTCACATATCTCTTTCACACAATGATATTTTGAAGATTGAGTTTATATTCTCCATTCAAAGACATAATTTTCCAAAGGATTCTTTAATAATTGCTGGACACAAAAGGGTAGGAAGGAATGAAATCAATTTTTTGAAGTTAGCCCTAATTACTTTACAATTAAACATTAAGTTTCACATAATCACATTTTTTTAGGGTAATGCATTATTTAATTAGTAAAGCAAAAGTTTTGATACAAGAAGATAAAACAAGACCAACTTCACAGTACATAACAAATGTTTAATTAAAAAATATTTTATCTAAAGATATTGTTTTTAAAATTTGACATATTATTTTTTGACACCGCCGGTATTAATTATTATTTAAAATTTAAATTTTGAAAATCACATTTTTCATCTATGAACATATTTATTTATTTATTTTTTTTTACCAAAGATAGGAGACTCGAACCCGCAACCTCTTAATTGAATATGTGGAGACTATGCCATTTGAGCTATTACTTATTGGCCTATGAACATACTCATTACTCAAGCACATAAGTTGAAATCTTATTATACGAGGGAATAAGCATGTCATCACTCAAAACTTAATATTAATAAACTATTCACACTAATTAATAAATTATAATTCAAGTGATATAATTTTTTTATACTATCTAAAGGT
>NC_029789.2:145433535-145434439 GCF_000816755.2 Arachis ipaensis | reverse complement strand
TTGGGCCTAGACAATATAATAAGTGTTTAAACAAAAATAATTTGGTCCAAAACCAATAACTTGAGCACTCTTTGATTTGATTCTTTCATGGATTTCTTTTTGGGTCTTCAGCGTTTTTAATTTCAATTACAAGTCCAGATAAATCTTGGACTACAGTTTTATTTGGTGATTAATTCACTTCACATGGCCACATTATGACCATAATTCAATAGGCAAATTTTGTGGTGTCTATGTATTTGGTATCGAATTTGCCGAACTAATCTTTTATGGTAAGTTTTACTATTTAAAAATTATTTATTTTTATATTTTTTAAATTAAATATTAATTTTATCTCTTTTTAATAAATTACTAAATTAGACGACTATATAAACAGCATAGCAAATACCAATTCAATATATATACAAAATACGTATTTTTGGATATTGTACAAAGATTAATAAATACATTAAAAGTTTAAATTTGAATAATCTTTATAAAAAATTAATTTGCAATCTTAATATATATTTTAACACATATTAGTTAAATACTTATTTATTTATTGAGCATAGCAATCATTGTTATGTACACGATTATTATTTATTTAATGTTGGTTAACGGCATTTTTTAAGCCCCCCATGAACACATTGCTAGGATTAAAATGCAGCCCATGGCTTTGTAAGAAAACAATTGGCATTTGTAATCGACAACCTTGAACAACCTATATTACTTAGAAACAACCAACTCTTTTGTCAAAACCAGGTGCTCTCAAAATTCCAATCACTCTTTTTCAAACAAGACCCTTCATTCATTCAATTTCAGTATGCGATATTTGAATCAGATTCAAGGGGATGTAGTGGACTACAAATCAAAGTTTAGATCATTAGATACACTAAAATAACATTTAAAAATATAATTTTTTAAAAGA
>NC_029789.2:145427777-145433489 GCF_000816755.2 Arachis ipaensis | reverse complement strand
ATATATATATATATATATATATTAATAATTACATTGTAAATATTTTTTATAAAAAATAATATTAATTTAAATCGGTTCAAGATTCGATTTACTATTTTTTCAGTTAAATTAATTTATATGGCATAATTTTGACAAAATTAATACAATTTAATCGATTATATATATTAAATTTTAGTTACTAGAAAATATCTTTAAAAAAATACATTTTAGACGTCTTTATCCGAGTGACTCCCTAATTGTTCTGGAACAGACGTGCTTGTACAACTGCTTTAATTTTGATATGCTAATAGTATAAAACGTTTTACATCGTCATATAATTACAACCATTCTTTTGGATAGCATAGTCAATGTAAAAAATAATTATTTTTACTAATGTGAGTGAATACACGTATAAAACTGACCATGTATCAAAAATAAATTCTTTAAAATATAAATGGTTAAATTACAAAGTTGGTCCTACACTTCTAGTGAAATTGTAAATTAATTCTTATATTTTAAAAGATTGTAATTGGATCTCTAAAGAGAATTAAAATTTACAATTTAGTTCCGCCAATTAAAAATGGTTGATTTAACAGAATATTCTCAAAATATGCTGAAAATATTCTGTTAAAATAGAGAATATGCTAAAAATATTTTGTTAAATAAAATATTTTTTGAACGATAGGGACTAAATTGTAAATTTTAATTATTTTTAGGGATCTAATTATAAAATTTTAAAATATAAAGACTAATTTACAATTTTACTGAAAGTACAAGGACTATCTGTATAATTTAACCAATATAAAAACTTCAACATAAGGAGCACAAGAGTCTCATGAAAGCCTCAACTAAATATCAAATCTCAGCCATCCATCCTATTTTTCTCTTTTCCACCAGCAACGGTCCACATTCAATGTCCCTTCCAATCCCGCCACGTGTCAAGCCCCTCTATATATATATACCTCACCTCTCTCTCCACTTTCTTTTTCACTGTCATTTTCTCGGGAAAACTGAGGGAGTGAGAAAACCGTGAAAATTTTGAAAAACCACTGCGATTCACTGAACAACGATGGCAACGATCAGGTCCGTCAAGGCTCGCCAGATCTTCGATAGCCGCGGAAATCCAACCGTCGAAGTAATCATCTCATCATTTTCCTTTCCATTTTCATCTTTTACTTTCTTTACTATCTTTTCGTTTGCCGAGGAATATTCGTTTTTCTCGGCGCTCTGTTTTCGGTGTTACCGAGAGTTCCTTTTACGCGAAGCTTTGTTTTTCTCGTTTTCAGGTTGACGTTACTCTTAGCGACGGAATCTTCGCCAGAGCTGCCGTGCCTAGCGGTGCTTCTACAGGTAAACTAAACGATCGTCGTTTTTTTTGCTTTTGCAAAAAAGAACGTGATTATGAGTTATGATGTTTTTCTTAACGATGTTATGTATGTTGTCGTAGTAGAGAAGTAGTAACTAGTAAGTAGTTGTTTCTGTTATGATGCTCGAAGTATATAATCGTTTTCAGAATGAAGTGGAAAAGTAATAGCTGCTTATGTAGGATTTGAAGTGATATTTGGTTGTATGTGACTGACATGCATGCGTTTTTGTTTGCATGCTGTGTAAAGGTGTTTATTTAGTGATAGCATGCCATGCTGGTAGTGGTAGTTTAAGTACTGTTTCCTAACATTTTTGTTTTGTTTTTTCAATTTGTTTTGGTTAAGGTGTTTATGAAGCTCTGGAATTGAGGGATGGAGGTTCAGACTACCTTGGGAAAGGTGTTCTCAAGGTACTTCGTTCATAGGCTTTCACTTTGTTATTTTAGCCTTTAAGAAATTTTTGTTGCATATGTTTAAATTTTGATGGCTTCCTAATTTTGCTTAATATATATTGCTTTCTGCATTATTTTATCACCCTTAAAATGGAATGGCTTTGATGACAATTTTTTTTTTTTAATTTTCCTTGCTTAGGCTGTGGAAAATGTGAATAAAATAATAGCACCTGCTCTGCTTGGCAAGGTATTTTAGCAGCTATAGAATTTGGTTGTAGCATGTTATTTTAAATCCTGTCCTACATCAATTGTGTTCTTTTATTTGTTTGAGTTTACAGGACCCAACAAAGCAGACTGAAATCGACAATTTCATGGTACAACAGCTTGATGGAACTGTTAATGAGTGGGGTTGGTGCAAGCAGAAGGTATTACCACTTGATTCCTTTGGCTTCCTGAGTTAAAATAGCTGCATTTTTCTTTGTGGCTGTACTGCACCCATTTTATGCTGAATGGCTTCTAATATCTTGAAATTTTTAGCTTGGAGCCAATGCTATTTTGGCAGTATCACTTGCTGTCTGTAAAGCAGGTGCTGCAGTGAAGAAAATTCCTCTGTACACAGTATGTAATGTTTCCTTACTCATTAGCCATAGTTGTTCTGTAGTTATCTTGTGGTCTGATGGTTTGCTTTTGTATTATTTGAAATTTCAGCACATTGCAAATCTTGCTGGGAACAAAACTTTGGTATTGCCTGTACCTGCATTTAATGTTATTAATGGAGGCTCACATGCAGGAAATAAGCTGGCAATGCAGGTAATGTTGATTTAATACGATGGTGATCAAGGGTGTGAGATATATCTTACTGCTTTGCTGTGTTCTCTTCTACAGGAGTTTATGATTCTCCCTGTCGGGGCATCCTCTTTCAAAGAAGCAATGAAGATGGGTGTAGAAGTATACCATCACCTGAAGGTTATTGCTTTTTGCCCCTTTTTTTACTTCCTTATTTCATCTCACTTATGTAGTTTCCTAAATAAATTAAGGTGTTAATGCGTGTCTTGCAGGCTGTGATTAAAAAGAAGTATGGACAAGATGCTACTAATGTTGGAGATGAAGGAGGCTTTGCTCCTAATATTCAGGTCCTTTCCTTCTCCCCTTGGTTGTAGCGATCCAAACTTTTATATGATCTGATTGTTTTATTTCATCTTTACTCATTAATGTTCTTTGCATGTCAAGAGCTTTAATAGTGTATGATATTCTTTCTTCAGTTAATTTATAAAGATAGTAAACCACCCCTGGTTTAAGACATGCCTCTGGATAGCTTTTAGAAAATTTTCTTTTTTTTTTTGGGGTTCAACCTTTCTCTTAGCAAAGCCTTAAATTTTATATATTTATTTTTCATTTAGATTTTCTGAGAAGTGCTTACAAGTCTGCATTGATAACAAAAATAATAAAATAAGATAAATTGAGCAAGAGTGTTTTTTATAGCCAAACACAGAAACATTAAAAATTTTCCATTATTGTATGCACATTTTAGCTAAATCTATTAATAAAACCTGCTTATGCCTCTTTATATATATTTTTAAGAAGCTAGATATTTGCTTTAAAAAAATTGGTATTTTTTTTTTAAATATGGTCTTTTTCTAAATAAAGTTGTGGCCCAACATACATGAAATATTGTTACAGTAGTTCTTTTTATTAAACTATAATGCTTGCTTTTTTAGTAACATTTCCAATCCAAATGGGATCTTTATCCCACCTAAATGTTGCTTTTGTACGTTTTCTGGTTCCTTTATAGGAAAACAAAGAGGGTCTTGAGCTTTTGAAGACTGCCATTGCAAAAGCTGGTTATACTGGAAAGGTTGAATCATAATCTCCACTTATTCTGACAGTGTATTACTATATGGCTGATATTTTTACCCCTAATTTTCTATACTTGCACCAATTGCAGGTTGTAATTGGTATGGATGTTGCTGCCTCAGAATTCTATGGTAGTAAGGACAAAACATATGACTTAAATTTTAAGGAAGAGGTACACAAATTTTCAAATTTCTTGCCTTTATTGGGTTATTTCTCTGTTAAATACTTGACCAAGTAAATTACTTTCTTATTGCAGAATAATGATGGATCCCAGAAAATCTCAGGAGACAGCTTAAAGAACGTGTACAAATCATTTGTGTCAGATTATCCAATTGTTTCCATTGAAGATCCCTTTGATCAGGATGACTGGGAGCACTATGCAAAGTTAACTGCTGAAATTGGCCAGCAAGTACAAATTGTTGGTGATGATCTCCTTGTCACCAACCCAAAGGTATGCTTAACTTCTAAATTGGGGGTTATGCTAATTAAACATGTATCCTTTTGACACTAGTCTGTTAATTGTAGCGTGTGGAAAAAGCAATTAAGGAGAAAGCTTGCAATGCCCTTTTGTTGAAGGTAACTTAGCTGCTACTGGATTAAGATGTCCATCTTTCTATTTAATAACTTTCTTTGTAAATAGTGAGTGAAATCTCATCTTATACAATTTATATATTAGGTCAATCAAATCGGCAGTGTAACAGAGAGTATTGAAGCTGTGAGAATGTCAAAGCAAGCTGGCTGGGGTGTCATGGCCAGCCACCGGAGGTATGAGCCCACCTCTCTGGTTCATTGTTTTGTTATTTTTATTTTAATTCTTATGTGATGTGATTTCGCTTGTTCATTGTAGTGGTGAAACTGAGGATACTTTCATTGCTGACCTCTCAGTTGGATTATCAACGGTAAGTTCTTATGTGGCTTTCAAATTTTCACCGTAATGCTTTAGCCAACTTTCTGAAGAAAGCTAATACAATTTCACATTAACAGGGTCAGATCAAAACTGGAGCTCCCTGCAGATCAGAAAGGCTTGCCAAGTACAACCAGGTATACTGTGACTGTGAAACTTGTGCTTGATGCACTACGAATAATTCGAGTTGAATTTTTCGACCACTATCATGCCACTTACCTTCCGTTTTGGTCTTGTGTTGCAGCTTCTTAGGATTGAGGAGGAGCTTGGTTCTGCTGCAGTGTATGCTGGAGCCAAATTCAGAGCCCCAGTGGAACCCTACTAATATGTTCCAAATTAACTCTGCTAGAAGCCTAGAACTAGAAGAGTATAATATAATACGTTTTGATGGGTGTGTAATTTTGCAATGAGAAACATCACATTGGGTACTTGCAGTAAACTATAGTCTGATTTGCTTTGCTCATGTTTACGGTTGGCTTGTCAAATATCATCATCATCATCTATATCAAATATTATAAAGTGGAAGAATCTATTTTTAGTGGCACCTGCATTTGGCTTGAACTAACTCTTTGAAATTTGACCTGTGTGGTCTCATGCCTTTCATTTCAATCATTTATTATTCCAATAAGTTATTGTTAATATTTAATATTAAAATAATATTGATCTTACTAATTCATGGTAAACCATTAGAATTTAGAAATGAAAGAGAATGACATGGTGGATTCCATCCAAAATAAAATATGCCTCAGTCGATTATTGTTGTTATCGTTATAGTTTTTTCTAAATCAAATAACGAGATTTGTTTAAGTCTACTTGTTAAAACATTAGGGACAGAAACTTTGAATAGGAAAAAAAAAATTATGCAAGTCTTGTATTATTTTTGTTGAAACTTGAAAGCATACGTATTGTGATTCTTTCAAAGAAAGTTCGCTTAAATTGAACATGATAATTGGCCTTTCACAAATTTTAACTTAACCATCCTTGATTCATGATTCATCCTATTTAACTACCATTATGTTAAAAATCAAGTTACGTCTATATTAAAAATTAATAGTTTATATAAAATATATATTTAAAATATGTAAAATAATATATATTTTTACATAAATATATAATAGTGATTTTGTTATTGATTTTTAGTACGGACATAGTATTTTTGCTATGCTAACTATAGGAAAAACAAGAAAACAAAAATCATGGTTAGAAATATACTTATTTT
>NC_029789.2:145416833-145427771 GCF_000816755.2 Arachis ipaensis | reverse complement strand
CAATTAACATAAAATGGGAAGGAAAAAAAAAAGGTTCCAAATTTCAAGTATATACACATATAGAGCATAACACTAAGAGCTTGACACTCTGACTCTAAATTAACTACAGATAAAGCAGATTTTCAGAGTTCACCAAAAACAGAATCAAAGAACCCCCCACCCCCTTCTGCGATTCCTTCTTTAGCTTCTTCCTTCTCCCAATTCCGATCGATTATTGATAATTGGTTTATGGAGAGCGCATCGGAGCTGGTGGAATTCCCTTTGCTGCAGACGCCGATCGAAGCAAACTACAGAGCTTGCACCATTCCCTACAGATTCCCCTCCGATAATCCTCGCAAGCCCACTCCCACCGAAATTTCTTGGATTGATCTCTTCTACAACTCCATCCCTTCCTTCAAGTACCCTTCTTCTTCTTCTTCAAGTTCTTTCCTTTTTGGTTTTCGCTGTGTGATTCGCAAGCATCTTTTTTAGAATGTTTCTTATCATATACCCTTGTGCTCAATTTGAGCGTAAGTGGCGTGTTTTGTTCATTTCTGAGATAAAAATTTATACTTTTGCATTGCATTTTTGTTCTGTTTTTTTTTTTTTAATTGTTATGGTTTAGCTTGGGCACTATTGCTGTGTGAAATTTTGGCGTAGATTAGTGATTTTGTTATGTTTGATCTTGTACTTGTTATGATAATCTGAATTGTTAATAGTTAATACAGTAGTAGTATTACTAGTGCTGCATCATTTTTTTCCCCTTATTCATTGGAAGTTATGCAAAAATTTCTGCTGGTGTACTTGGTGGTTTTAACTATGTTTTCCATTTTCAACCAAATGCCTTTGGTTGTAATGGTTCATGTTGAATTGGCTATGACATTATCCTTTTATAGATTTGAGATAACATAGCATTAGCATCTTGGCATAGTTGTAAGACACACTAAAAGGACTTATTCTTGGTGCGGAAGTAGTTGCCATTGCCAAAGTGGTACGATTTGCTTGCCGTTGTTATGATATAACTTATTCCTTGACTTTTGAATAAATTAATAAATTAATAATTCTAAGTATGATGTAGAAGTTGTTGCAGTATGAGTAATATAGAAGAAGCTTCTTTTAAGAGAAGTTGAGTGTTACTAGTAGTGTTACTAGTAGGTGAAAGGCATTACTATTGGCAATGGACTAAAAATGTCCTTGTTTAGGAATCTTCGAGAAATGAATGTTTCTATAATAATTACTGAGTTCATCCATGTGCTTTTATTAACCCTTCACATTGTATTAAGTTAGAGCAACTCAGTGGCGTTGTTTTAGTGAAATATGATATTTTTATTTTATTGTAAGGACTCTTTTGTTTGCTTGTTTCCCATTCACAATATGGTTTAGCTTTGATTTGACAGAAAGCGTGCCGAGAGTGATCCTTCTGTTTCTGATGCTGCGACTAAGGCTGAAAAATTTGCTCAAAGGTGATCTATTTGTGTTATTTTCCCCTCCCATTTCTCCAATTTGAGAAGTTTGTTGCATGGAAGAGATCACATCAGTTTACTTTTGAATATTATCTAGGGATAACGTTTGCCATGTATCATTGTATTATAAGGCTTATACACTCCTCTATGCTATAAGTATGCAATAGTTTGTGGTATGGGATTTCCTAATTGCATCTTCTATTTGTGCATTTCCTGAAAAAGGTATGGTGACATACTTGAAGATTTGAAGAAAGATCCCGAAAGTCATGGCGGGCCACCTGATTGTATCGTATGTTCTGTACTATTTATCAATGAAATTGTAAAATAATATAAAAAAATGAATTAAAAAAATTAATCCAACAAAATTTAGCATTTTGGTGATTTGCCTAATTCTGTTGATTTATTTATTTATGTTTTGGTGTTTGGTGCCTTGGGCTATGTTCTAGCTCCTCTGCAGACTTCGTGAGCAAGTACTTAGAGAACTGGGATTCACAGATATCTTCAAAAAAGTCAAGGTAAGTTTAATTGCAGTTTCAGTCCCATCTGCTAATTATATATCTAACTATGGATTACAAAGTAGAGGAAAAGCATATGTCTATCTTATGTAGTGATTAAAGTAACGTCAAATTTTTGCCAACTTGTGAAGCATAGTGGGGTGGAATTTTTTTATAGAGTTGGTTGAAAGGTGTAAATTTATTAGCTAAAGTAGAATAGACTTTTAGCATTTGTTATCAGTTCTAAAGGAGGGGAAAGCATGGGTGCTAACATTATCATTGGATGGTGCATTTTATAAGCTCCAGATTTGTTATTCCTTTTGTGGTTGAATGCAACAGGATGAAGAAAATGCAAAAGCCATCTCCCTATTTGGGGATGTTGTTCGCCTTAACGATGCCATTGAAGATGAAGGCAAGCGACTTGAGAATCTTGTTAGAGGAATTTTTGCTGGAAACATATTTGATCTTGGCTCGGCACAGGTATGTGTTCTTCTAATAACTGTTGAATAACTAGAGTTAAGAAATGTTTGACCAACTTGGAATCTACTTGGTCAAGCATCAACCATATTTGGAATTTGGGTAAGCTGCGGTTTGTGTCCCTGAAGAGATCCTTATGCCTCCCCTTTTCCTTCCACTGAAATTATCCTAATTCATCTTTGTATGGAGCCATAGGCTGAAAATTTTGCATGGGAAACTAGATATACTCGTAATAACTTTACCGTGGTCTGCGTTTATTGGTTTACAAGGAGGCAACTGTTGTGTTATTTATTATAATCATATATGCGGGAATTTGGAGAATTAGTTATGCATTACCTTATTCTTCCCTCAATTTCTTGAAGCTTGCAGAGGTTTTCTCCAAGGATGGGATGTCCTTTCTAGCTAGTTGTCAGAACCTTGTTCCTCGGCCTTGGGTTATTGATGATCTTGACAAATTTAAGGCGAAATGGAGCAAGAAGTCATGGAAGAAGGCAAGTTTCATGCACATTGATAGATACAATTTTATCATTAGTTATATGTCTGCTGTCATATTCTCTGCAGTTCTTCTGCTGTAATCTGTCTCCTTTTGCATTGCAGGTTATCATATTCGTAGATAATTCTGGTGCAGATATCATTTTGGGTATACTGCCATTTGCGAGGGAGCTGCTTAGGCGTGGGAGTCAGGTTTGATAACATATCCTTTTTCTTGTCTTTCTTTTGGAATAAAATATTGATTCATCAAAATGAAGAGGGAAAGTTCCAAAAAGATGACAGGATAGTAATCATCCATAATATTAGGACAAAATGTAAACCAACAAAGAAAATTGCAAAGTTCAACAGAGCAAAGTGGCCTAATCATTCAGCATAGCCATTTTCTAAAAATGGATGTGTTCTTTACATCAAAAGAAGCTAAATACCTAACCTTACCCTAAATCAAGCATATTACAAAAATGTCTATAAATATTATTTGTATTCCAGCAAAATGCACTGAAGTGAAGCTTTTGTTGTACATTGCCACAAAAGTATTTCCTCTTTTCTTCTGTAGGTGTAGTCTTTGCCTCTTTTGAATCTATGTTTGAAACTGAAACTGCTTTTCAAGCATGTGATTCATAGCTTCCACCTTCTATATATTTTGTGCAATTCCCTTTTGAATGCAGGTTGTATTGGCTGCTAATGAATTACCTTCCATCAATGATGTGACTTACCCAGAGCTAGTTGAAATTATATCAAAGGTAATTAAAAGAAGTTTTGTAAACTTTTGGTATAACCATATTCTCTTTTTGAGGGGATATTACGGTATTCTTTTCTAACTCTATCATGTTCTTTTCCAGTTAAAAGATGAAGAAGGACATCTCATGGGTGTCAGTATTTCAAATCTTTTAATTGCCAACTCCGGCAATGATTTACCTGTAAGAAAATGAACAATGCTTTTTATGTTTTGAAAATTATAGTACTTTGATTGGATGTATCAGATCATCAAATTTTTGTAGTGATTTTGTTGCTTTCTCTTCCTTCGTTTAACGGATTGCAGGTCATTGATCTTACAAGAGTGTCACAAGAACTTGCTTACCTTGCCAGTGATGCAGATTTTGTCATCTTAGAAGGGATGGTAAGTTCTTCCTTGGATATTGTGGGAAACTTCTATTGCATTGATTGTTGTTAGATGCTTTGTCGGGCTTTGATACTTGAAGTGAAGTAGGATAACAAGGGGAGTAATGTTTTGGTTAGAAGGTATACGGTGGTATCAGTAGTCTTTCGAAGTTTGAATTAATTATCAACGTATATACAAGGTAATAAGATAGTTCTTATTAGGGATCCAAATGTTCGCATCGGAAGGTCGAAGCAATAAAACAGGAGGAGTCTGTTAAGATACATCATAATCATTTTGAACTGCACAATCCATAGATATATGTTATGCCTTTATGGAGATAGAACATTTTGTAATAATCTAAATAAAAAAATAATAATGATACTGAGTACTGACAACTTATAAACCTGAAGATAACATAAAACTGGTACCCAGATAATGAAATTAAGATAATATTTTTTTCTCTTAATATTTAGTGGCACAATATTCGACAGATATTTCATTGGCCAATCGGAATTAGTCAGACATATACATATTCATATCTTGTAATTTCTCAAGATTGCTTGTTTAGTTGTTTCCCAGTTATCCTTGTTCTGTTGTGTGTATCCAATTTCATTTAGATGTTGATGGTATATCCCTTCATACTTGTGTTCCACATTTATCTTTCAAATATTTTGAGCCCCTCTAGATTGTTTTGACTTATTTGCATATTCACAAAGATTAGAAGGTCTTCTTGGTTTCGTTCCTATTTCTTGTTTGAATAATTTTGTTAAAAAATAGTGAAAAATAAGAAACAAATTTCATTGCTTTCAGTATTCCCTTTCCAAAATCCTAGAAATAGTCCAAAGTTTGTTATTGAATTCTACATCGCATCATAAACACCGACATTTATTCTTTTGTCAGGGTCGCGGAATAGAAACGAATCTCTATGCTCAATTTAAATGCGACTCCCTCAAGATTGGGATGGTAATGCATTTAACTAATTTATGTTCCTTGTTTCTTTATCACATGAAATTATTGAGCTCTGAATCTTTGTTGCTGCTGCCATTTGTGTAGGTGAAACATCCTGAAGTTGCACAATTTCTTGGTGGACGTTTGTATGATTGTGTTTTCAAATACAATGAAGTCTCAAGTTTATAAGTCTCATTCTTTTCTCTTCTCTTCTCTTCCATTGCTGCATAGTTTCACTTTGTCTTAGTTTGAATCTCTCAACTTTAGAACATACCAGCATGAAGCTAATGCTTTTTCTTCAATGTCATTTTAGTTTTAAAAGAGAGGATTAAAGGGAAAAAAATCATACATTTTACTTGTAATAAAAAAAAAGTAGTTCTACACATATGAATTGGTTTCATGATGATGAAGCTATAATGTAGGTATTGAAATATTCAGTTTGTTTTTTTTGGTTTCAATTTTGTTCTTATAATTATCATAACTCTATTTTCAAAGCCTACACACTTTGGAATAATACTTTTATCATGAGTAGTGTCAAACTTTTTCTTTTACTTTCACATCTTGTTACACATATGACATAATTTCACTAATGATATTAGTTATGTTCTTAAGGTAGCGTTTGGTGGAGAGACAGAGACTGAAAGATTGATACTGAGAGACAGAAACTGAAATAAATTTCAGTATTCTGTTTGGTGTAAAGTGGGAGACAGAAATTGAAATAAGAATGAAGCTCTAATGTAATTTGTACAAAGGATAAAATTAGAATTAATTAATTGAAATAAGGGTATTTTAGGTATAAAATGTTGTTAAAGTTTCAGTCTCCGTCTTTAAAAATTTCAGTCTCCTGTGTCCCCACTTTTTGGAGGTACTGAAATACTGAAATTTTGGAGACAGAGACAGAAATTTTAGTATCAGTCTCTAAACCACCAACAAACATGATATTGAGTCTCAGTCTCCCAGTCTCTATCCTAGTACCTCAAAACAAAAGCTACCTAATAATTCAAGTAACTTTCACTAATCCGATTTTGGGGGGAGCCACTTGTGTTTTTTTTTTTTTCTTTTTAAATGACAAGTCAAAAGGACCAATTAATATGCATTGTTATGAGAATGTGATTACATCCCTTTGTGTTTATAATAATAATTTATTATTATTTGAATTGATCATAGCCAAATGTTTGTAGTGCATAGATGCCTTAATAAACAGAAGGAGACGTATTCTACAAGGATTGGATTTTGCATAAGCTTTCATGATTAAAGTGGGATTCTTGTCTTGAACATGACTACTATAATTTCTCTTCTCAAGTGTTAAACTATGGAAATAAGATTTAAGCTATAATAATGGTATATTACAATTCTATTTCTATAACTAATGAAACTTGTCAAACAATGTAAGGAAAGTAGAATGGGAGATTAAGAGGATCTACTTAAATCCTTTATAATTAGAGTTTGGCATCTTGTATATTAAATACGGTAATATTAAGGAGATAAAAAAAAGTCAAAATTTGTTTTATTTAATATTTATTAATTATTGTAATAAGATAAGTTTCGGCTGTTTTTTTTGTTATTTGTTTTTTTTGCTACCAAACATTTTCAATATTCAATATTAGTATATAAGTTTATTATTGTTCGTGTATATTTTTACTTTTTTTCTTTTCATTAAACAGAATTTAATTTTTATGCACTCTTAGTGCAAAAAAATTTTATATAAATAATCAATAATATATTACTGCATTAGTAGGAATAACTAATTTTTAAATTTATTATTTAAAATGTTATTTAAACGCATGAATATAATTGGATAATTCTTATATGTATCATAAAAATAGCTATGCATATGCATGACGTTATGGTTTTTTTTAAACAAAAAAGAATAACAATCTATTCACAAGTATGATGGAAAAATTAACTTAGAAGTATTCCATTAATTAAATTTTGTATTTTAATAACAAATTATATTTCAATTTGTAGACTCCTACTTTTTGAAAAGAATAAATAGATAAATAAAACCTCCAATCTTTTAAAACTCGCATCCATTTCTACCGATTCATTCATTATTTATTATTTTATCATCTTCTTCTCTCTCTCTCTCTTTTTTTAATATTTATTATTTATTTATTAATTTTTTATTAAGTTACATAAACCCGTTGATCCAAACTTTTATTTGCTTCATGATGATGCAATTATCATATTTTTCCTTATATTGCCTGCCTTTCGAATCCAAAAATGGTAACATTCCTCCATGTTCATGTATGTTAATTGGTCCTGTAATCCTGATAGGATTAATCAATAAATTGTTAGTTAGGACCTGTTTTTGTCAACTCTGGTCATGAATCATTAAATCAATAAATCACTCTATGTTCAAAATTTGCAAATGACTATTTTTTTTTCACTAGTCTTTATAATTTTATCAAATTTTTAATTAGATCTCTATATTTTTTTTTTTAAAATTGGGTCTCTATATCACATAAGATTTTATAATTAAGTCTCTACCGTAATAAAAACATTAGAATTAACAGAATATTTTGTTAAACTACATAAAATATTCAGTCAAGTGTTAGGCATATTTATTTTGTTTAACAGAATATTCCATTAATTTTAACGTTTTTGTCATGCCAGGGACTTAATTACAAAATTTGATATAGTATAGAGACTCAATCGAAAGAAAAAAAATATAAGGACCTAATTAAAATTCAGTAAAATTATAGAGACCGATAGAATAAGNNNNAATATTTTATCTAGTATGCTAGTATAGCAGTGTCCATTTCAAAAAGCAGATTGCCGAATTATTTAATCGATTATCTGTATTTTATTTAACTTATATATTACCACAAAATACCACAATCCAAACCTCTGAACAAAATATAGTATTTATGAAATAAGGATATATAAAGTTTGATCCCTACTTGAGTAAGTCTTATATAAAGTAATTATTATTTTTCATAATTACCCAAACCTAAAGTTGAAAATTGAAATGTGATAAGATGTTTCACATTATTAGATATGCCATCATTTGAAAATTTAAATCATGCAATAATACTAATTTAATTTCGAAATCAAAATTATAAAATAAAAAATAATTTGTTATGCAAGTTAAAATAATCTTTGCCCGTTGATAAGTAAGGATATCGTAGAATTAAAGACACTAATTATTACATTGCAAAGCCGAATATACTGACAAAAGAGAAAAAGAAGAGATTAATTGATTGAGTGTTTGAACCTTTTTTCTGTACCTTACTTGTTGATAACAAATATATGGCCAATATTTAAAAGACACATGTGGTAATATGTATTATGTAATCATTAATCTTAATCATAATCAATGATAGCTCCAATATAATGTACATTGTAGGGTTTTTATTATTAGACCTTTTTTCAAGTCACATGGATGCATGGATGTTGGTTAATTAATCTCCCTCATTAACCATAAAGTTGAAATTTCATCTTCAAATATTATATGTATATATATATTTATGTAATTAATTTTTGGTTCGGTAAAACTTGAATTTATAACTGTAAAGTTAGCACAAAATTCGCAAAAGACAATGACTTTTTCTATTGGGTAATCATGATGAACCAAAAAATTTATATGTTTGCATTTGTAAGCTGCTTTAGATGTAATTGATGTTCTAAAACAAAGTTGATTGATGATTAATTAAGTAACCGTTGCAGTTGGCACAATTATAATTAAATGTCTTGCTTATAGTATCTTTTTTTTTTTTTCTACTTCCAAAAAAAAATTCATTTATTCAATTATTGTAATTGAAGGAAAAGATATTACAAAAAAAGACTATTTATATATGATAATCTATAAAGCACGGACATTTTGTTGAGTTGTCATGTCTGTGTTTCAGACACATTTCGGACACGACATTCACCGACACTCGTCCGACACACGTGTCTATTGTGTCCAACCGTGTTTTAATAAAAAATAAAAAAAAAATTTCGGACACGTCTGGACACACCTAAATATCATCGCGTGTCAGCGTGTCCAGTCTTATTCTTAACATATATTCTTAAAATAAATTTAGATATAGTATATATTATTATTTATTAAAACAAAAAATATTTTAAATACTTGATATAATTAAAATAAGACATTAAAAATAATTAAAAAATTTAATTTATATTTTAATATTAATAAAAAAGTTGAGTTTAATATATATGCTCATTATTATATTGAACTCAACATACACATGCAGCAATAATTATAACATATATATACCAATCTTCGTGTATTCCATTTTCCGAAGCAATTAAACCATATGGTATAATATATATTACCATTATATTATTCATGATTTCATACTTCAACAGTTTTTGCATTCCCATAACACTATGATGCTTATAAAAAATATTATTTGTATGTAAAAAATAAACATCAAATTAGTTATTAACTTATTATATTATTATATATAAATTATGTATTATTTAATTTATTTTTAATATATATTTAATATTTTAATATATATTATATAAATAATTGATTTAATAATTAATTTTAAGATTAAGTATGATTTTGGTTCTTAAGGTAGGGCTGAAATTTTTTCTGTCTCTAACCTTTTTTTAACTTATAAAATCGTCTAAGGTTTAACTTAATTTTAAAATCGTCTTCGGACTAAAATACCTTTCTTCTCCAAAATCAAGTACAGAACCAGAAACAACAACAATGAAGCAATGTAATCAAATAGAAGCAGAAGCAAAAGCAGAAACAGAACAACAAGAACAATGAAACAATGTAATCAACTAGAAGCAGAAGCAGAAGCAACCAGAAACAACAATATAAAAGAATTATAATAAAAAAATCAACAACATAATAGAAGCAAAAGCAGAAGTAGAATGGAATTAGAATCAACAACATAATAGAAGCAGAAGCGTTTCCCCTTGTCCGAACCCTAGTTCTGCCAACCAGTCCCGGTCACCACTTCCGTTCACGTCGCCAGTGAGCCACCCGAACCACCCTCTTTTCTCTTTTCTTCTTTCTCTCCTCTTTTCTCTTTTTCTCTGTTCATTGTCCCCTGGCCGATCCGCCATCACAGCGCCGCCACTCTTTTCTTCTTCTCTCTTTGCGCTACCCTAGTGTCACCATCACAGCGCAAAGCCCTCTTCTCCTCCCTCGCCTCACCTCCAGTTCGTGCCATCTTCTTTGAGCTCCACCATCACCGTTGGCCTCTTCTCCACCCACCATCATAAAACCACCGAAGCCTTCCCCTATTCTTGCCTCGAACCAGAATCCACCGCCATCAAGCACCTCCGTCGAGCCCAGAGGAGTAGTGACGAAATCCAATGACCGAACGACGATAAGCGTGATTCCCTTTCCTTTCCCTTCCTCTTCCCCATTTCCACCTTTCCTTCTCCCTCTTCTTCCCTGAAATCCTAGCATGATTCCCTTCTTCTATTCTCCCGCCTTTAACCCGTTTTTCTTTTTTTTTTATATCTTTTTTAATTAAGGGTCATTTGGTAATAAAAATTAAAATTTTGTTAAAAAAAAAACAATTTTAAAATTAAGTTAAACTTTAGAGACGATTTTGTAAGTGAAAAAAAGTTAAAAACAAAAAAAAAATTTCAATCTCTACTTAAAGACTAAAATTATATTTAATCCTTAATTTTTTATATACACGTAATACGATTGAATATGTCTCTTACTAATTACATTTTAATTAGAAGAAGAAAACACACGAACCATATGGTAACTAGTTCCTAATAATCCCTATCTGTTTCTTTGTACCAGATGTAAACTCATGCTCTCTAATATATATTATCATACTTTTTCATATATTACTCTTTCAATTACTTGGATTGAGATACTTCTCAAATATAATCGATAATACTAATTGTGAGAAAGGAGAATTATTTCCTTATCATCATAATGCTGACCACGAAAGAACCAACGATATTTTCATGAGACTTGGGAATATTCAACAATGCATATCTATCAGCCTAAATATCTACTTTATTTAGAGTAAAATATAAAATATAGATTCCAGTA
>NC_029789.2:145403136-145415808 GCF_000816755.2 Arachis ipaensis | reverse complement strand
AACATGAAGAATTTTTCAAGATTATTTATGTATATTCTAACTATTTTAATTAAGAGGTCAAGTTAATTTGGTAAGGAGAGGTGTTTTATTTAGATTTCTGGGGTTTATTTTTTTTCATATGGAAAAAAGTATGGTGTAACACAATGAAATAGACGTGTGGCAAAAAATTTTACTGCTACGGTGTCAAATACAAATCGTAACCTGTGTTTTGAGTTTTTAAATTTTTTTTTTGTTTCTGAAAATCACCAAACGCAGGCTACGTTTTGAGTTTTTCATTTTTATTTTAATTTTGGTGCTAGCCAAACGTAGGTTTCGTTTTTGGAGCAACAATAATTAATTTTTTTTAAGACCACAAACGCACGTTACGTTTTGAGAGTGTTAGAAAGTTTTTTTTAAAGGTCTCAAAACACAGGTTGCGTTTTGTATAGAAAATAATATTTTAATCGAGAACTTTGTCTATAAATACGAAACGCAATTTCATCCTTCCTCACTTCTCCTTTTACTCTTTCTTGCATATAGTTCATAGGTGTGAGTTTTTTTTTTTGCAATTAGTTGTGTCAAAAAAGTCGGGTTAAGTGAGGTTGAGGTTATGGAAGGTGTTATAAATTTGCGAGTGTATTATAACGGTGAGATTATACCAAACACACACGAAAGAGTGACTTTTGTTTGTGAATGTTCGTTATCGTTTGCTATTCCATACACTATGAGTTTTCTAGAGTTGCAAAATGGTCTTTGTGATAACATACAAAGTCACATTTCGAAAATGGTGAGTAACATTTTATACAGGAATCATGTACAAGTATTCGGTGGGCTGATACAGTTTCAAATAATGTCCATCACTGATGACACAAGTATGCAACATATGTTCTGTATTTATCAACAAACCTGATTTCAGGTGCCGATAATAGAGCTGTATGTTGAGTTTGAACAGCATACGGGGATGGATGCGGTTGGCGACAATGTCAACGTTGATGAACTCGGGGATATAGATTGGGAAGAAGATAACAACGACAATGAAGAGGATTTTGAAGCCAACTATGAAGTCGATGACGGAGACTTGGCAAGCAATCCGGCGGTACAAAATGAGGCGCATGCGATTGTAAGTCAGCACCCCTTTGGTGTTCCGTCTTTTATACGGACTCTGGATCTCGAAGCCATGCATGTCCCAGAATATCCTAAGTATGCGAATATCGGTATGTTATCTTATGGTTATTAATTAAAGTTACCACTACCATTAATTTTATTTGCCTTGTCCGACTTACGGTGATTCGCATGTTGTAGATGAAGGCAACGTTGCGGCAAAAGATGGTGAGTTTAGTGTAGGAATGGAATTTGGTTCTAGAGAGTCGATGATATCTGCAATCAAAAGCTACACTATCTCTAGAGGAGTTGATTACACTGTTTATGAGTATGAGCTGCAGACATTCTATGAGAAATGCAAGGGTTATGGTACAGGGTGTGATTGGCTTATCTGAACTAGCTTGATTTGAAAGAAGGGGTGTTGGGAGATCAGGAGATACAATAGCAAACACACGTACACCATGGGCACGATTTCACAAGATCATGCCAAGTTTGACTCAGACACAATTGCAGATGCCATTAGGCTGTTGGTTGAAGCAGACCTATCGATAAAGGTGAAGTCTATTATTGCAGAAGTTCAGTTCAGGTTCAACTACATTGTAAGTTACCCCAAGGCTTGGTTGGCAAAGCAGAAATTTGTCGTAAAAGTTTTCGGTGATTGGGAAGTTTCTTACCAGACTCTGCCAGTCTGGTTGAAAGCAATGACTGCGAAGATGCCAAGGTCACGGATTCAAATAAAAACGCTCTACGGTGTAAGAGTGAGGAGGTTTACAGTGTAAGAGTTTTCCATCGTATTTTTTGGAGCTTCTATCCGTGTATTGTAGTATTCATGCACTGCAAGCCACTGGTGCAGGTAGATGGCACACACCTGTATGAAAAATATAAAGGTGCACTTCTAGTTGCGGTTGCACAAGATGAGAACCAAAATATTGTGCCTATTGTATTTGCGATAGTTAAGGGTGAGACGACAGACGCGTGGGAGTTTTTCCTAACCAATTTATGGAGATATGTTTTTACCATTGATGACGTGGGCATTATTTCTGACCGCCATAACTTCATTGATGCAGCAATAGCTCGTAGTAACAATGCATGGTCACCACAAGAGCGTGGCACATGTTCTTAAGGAGGTTCAAGGCTCCGTATTTGCATAAACTCGTGGTTAACACAAGTATTTAATTTTGCTTTATGGTCCTATTTATAGTAATTTTGTGGCATCTGCTTATAATTAAATGATTTGTTCAACAGACTATTCTAGGACGGAACAAGAGTACAACAAAAACTACGAACGGCTTAAAGAGTGGGGTGAGACATATACTCAATGGTGCGATGAGATTGGTGTTCAGAGATGGGTGTTGGTATTCGATGGGGGTCATCATTGGGGACATATGACGACAAACTTGGTAGAGTGCAATGATCACGACCAATCTCGAATGCCGGGTCTAGTGGAAGCTGTTGCAGCCCGAGCTGTCGTCTAACTCGGTCTGTCGAATGCCACTTTGTACACTCGAATGACACTAATGGCGACTTTGTGGAGCACATAAACAAATTTACAGCGAGGTACTCCGGAACCCCACTCCCATATATGGCTGCCATATAAACTGCACATTAGTAACCACGAGGCTGATTAGTAAAACTATTATTCTAAACAAGCAGCCTAATATAAATGGTTAAAACTTACATCGTCGACTCCCATGTCATTGAGTCCTCGCCTAAAATGCGCAGTAGGATTTCGTGTATATCTTGTGTACCGGCGCCAATGACTCCACCTAAACAAAATTAGATTGATTGCAATAAGAACAACAACAACAACAATAATAATAATAACAGTAAAAAACAATACCATCGCGCAAGTGGAACACCAACATCGACGAGCTGATCGTGGGGAATAGGCGCCAGGAACGGCATATGCTCCCATACCCAAACAAAAAGTAGTATGAGTGGCCCATCTATCTCTTTATAGTTGTATCGTGATGCACGACACAACGATCTGTATAGATGTGCCAGACTCGCTGCCCCCAACTGTATAGTAAAATCTGGTGAAAATCTTGAAGTAGAGGTAGAAACTTCGAATTCAATGAAGTGGTAGACTTATCTATAAACACAACCGTTCCGAGCACACAGAAAATGTGAGCCCGGACATACCACTCAATGGACTCTTGCATGTCACACGGTTCGGTGTCACTGCACTGCCGGATCTATCCAAGATTCACCTTGCCCAAGGCGTGATCGTGCGGACCGGGCTCCCGACCAAAAACTGAAGATGAAATGTGTGGGTTTCCGGCTTCCATCGTTCCCCCAAGGCACTCAGAAGTGTAGAATGACCTATCATTTTGCCTACTCGCGAAACGTATTGAAACTCAGTAAATGCTAGTGATACTGCAGCTACCTCGTTAAAGATCTCTGGTACTTATCCATAGAGGATGATCCAAATATTCAATAATGTGTTTTTCAAATTTAGTAAAATCACGAACCATTTTTTATTATAAACTATCTGAAACCCTAAATCTTCTATTCTTCTTCTTCTTCTGACACTTTTTCTCAAATCCTTGCAACCCTTCTCTAAAAATCCTCATGCAATGCTCACTCTAACCCACTCTCACCGTAAATTTCAACTCTTTCTTCCTTCTATCTACCTGTGTTTTGCATTATAAAGACCCGCTCAACACTCTCCTCCAACATATGGTGTTCATGCAGTCAGAGAGTCTATCAAATGCAATTTGTGTTTTGCCCCTAACAGTTGCCAATCGCAACCTGTGTTTGGAGAATTCTAAGGCGGTCAACATAGCAAGTCATATCTGCATATAGAGGGTATGGGATACATTTCGAGACTTGATTATTGTCCTTCCCCTCCAAATACAAGCTGCGTTTTGTAGTAGGATGCAGCTTTTACTTTTTCAAATGCAGTTAAAACGTTTTGCAGGTAATTGAATATGGCTGAACCATATACATGAATAACACTCCATGCACTAATATATCAAGATATCACCATTTTTATATCTATTAATAAATTAATTTCTGATATTTCTGGTGTTGCCTACAAATAAAAGACACATATTTTGAAAAAAGAGGAGCTCGTGGTCATTGAAAAATAGATCTTTTATTTATTTATTTTATTGATATGTAAGGTATAATCTTTTATCATATAATATTTATTATATACTGAAATAAAAATTTTAAAAAATCTAGTCCTCTCCAAAAATAAATCCTCTAAATAGTAGTCATTGTAACTCTAGAGAAAAATCAATAAAAATAAAAACTCTTATTAATTGCCTTAGACTTATTTTGTCACTGTTACTCTTAACTTTGAATTACAACTCGCACTAGCTTCTCAAGCATGCATGGTTAAATTCTGTTTAGTGATTATAATTTAGGGTAAAATACTTTTTTATTTTTAATGTTTTTGATTTATATCAAAATTATTCTTTTACATTAATTCCATCTAAAATGTCTAAGAGAACGTTTGACAAAAAAAAAATATTAGAAATATAATTAAATAAATAGAAAATATTAAAAATAAAATTAAATAATAACGATAATTTTAAACAAAATTATAAATGTTAGAAATAAAAAATATATTTTAATCGTTATTATTGATTAGACTTGTAATCAAATCTACCCTCTATCAACTATCAAATGTGGTATATATATTCATAATGGATATATGGTTAAACTTTTTTTTCTTATTGAATAACTCTGCAACATTTAAGTTTTATTACTCAAATAACTCGATCATTCAATTTAACTACTGAAGTTTCACAACAAATTATCTCAACATTAAAAAGTTATAATAGTTAGGAAATTATCAAAATGCCTATACAACTTTAATCAAATTTGTTATTGAATTAATAAATTAGAAATGTCAAATGAGCGAGCAGATGAATTTGAGTCAGCTTATTATGAGTCACGAGTCAAAATAAAAATTCTGTTGTGATAAGAATTGGATGTGGATGCCCATTTTTTATGTGTAACTCACATTTTTAAGAGAGAATGAAATAATTAATAACGTTGAAAAAGTTAAACTTTCACAAATATAAATAGGAAGCTTGATCGGAGGCAATTGACACAGAAATAATAAAAATAAATATTCTCTCTGTCTCTTTTTTATACTACAATATAAAATATTTTTTTATTTTCTCTTTTCGTATACTATTAATATAATATTAATATATTATTATCTTTATAGTAGCATAATAGTATTAGTAAATACTGATAGTAGTGTTTTTCTATTTATACTTTATTATCTCTTCCTTATTTATTTTACAACACGTTATCAACACAAGACTCTAATCAAAATTTAGGAAGACTCAGGCAACAAATTTTCATTATGTCGAAGCTCTCTCATCTTGAATTCAATGCTCTTGATATATCTGGAAATAATTATTTATCATGGATATTAGATGCTGAAATCCATATTGATTCAATGGATCTTGGAGATACCATTAAAGCTGAAAATAATGCATCATAGAAGGATAAAGCCAAAGCCATGATTTTCCTTCGTCGTCATCTTGATGAAGGATTGAAAAATGAATATCTCACATGAAAAGATCCTGCAGATCTTTGGAAAGACCTTGAAGAAAGGTACAATCATAAAAAAACGGTGATACTTCCTCAAGCCCGATATGAATGAACGCACTTGCGTCTGCAGGATTTTAAATCCATAAATGAATATAATTCTGCAATGTTTCGAATCACCTCACGAATGAAATTATGTGGGGAAAAGATAACTGATCATGATATGTTGGAGAAAACTTTCTCAACTTTCCATACCTCGAATGTGCTCCTGCAGCAGCAGTATCGAGAAAAAGGGTTTAAAAAATATTATGAGTTAATTTCTTGCATTCTTGTTGCTGAACGCAATAACGAGTTGCTCTTAAAGAATCACGAAGCGCGCCCAACTAGCGCCGCTCCATTTTCTGAAGTAAATGCGGCAAATCATTACCTCAGAAGAGGTAAATAGCAAGGTTTTAGTAACAAAAAAAATTATGGAAGAAAAAGGAATTATGTTCAAAAGAGAGGATCTCACCAGAAGTGGGATAAAGAAAGAAATATTGGGTAAAATAAATCAACAGAGGATAAGTGTTTCCGTTGTTGTGGAAAGGGCCATTGGTCACGTACTTGTCGTACCCCAATGCACCTAGTCAATCTTTACCAAGTATCTTTGATGACAAAGGAAAAGAAACAAATTTTGTTTCAAATGATGCTAAAAATTCCACCACTTATTATGATGTATCTGACTTCTTTGAGGATCCTGAAGGAAATATTGGTCATTTGATCAAAGATGGAATAGTTTAATATGTGGGATTGTTAAGTATTCAAGTAAATAAATAATGTAAATAACTTATTGTTAAGTTTTATTTTATGTGTATTTAAGTTTCAAATGTAATGTATATAAACAATGAAATATTAATGTTTAAGCTTTGAAATCATTGAATGTGTCAAATTTTAAAATAAAATTTCAGTATATGACATTATTTTTATGTACAGTATTTCTTAAAAAAATAATTCTGATCAAGAATTCAATTTGACTGTGCATGTATTACTACTCATTTTATGATTGTTTGTCTTTGAAGAAAATGGCAAGGATATATAATGAAGATGTATGCCTTGCGGATAGTGCAAGTTTGCCCACTATTCTCAAAAGTGATATATATTTTACCTATCTGATGCCAAAAAAAGAATGTGTTAATACTATTATTGGCTCAGGCAATATGATAGAAGGCTCCGGAAGAGCTATAATTTTATTTCCTGGAGGAACAAAATTTATAATAAATAATACACTATTATCTACCAAGTCTCTGAGGAACTTGTTGAGTTTCAAAGATATTCGCCGAAATGGATATCATATTGAGACAATGAATGAGGAAAATCATGAGTATTTATGTATCACAACTCATGATTCAAATACGAAAGTTATATTAGAAAAATTACCTTAACTTTCATTTGGGTTATATTATACCAAGATTAGTGCAATTGAATCACATGCCACTGTAAACCAAAAGTTTACTAACCCAAATGAATTCATAACTTGGCACGACCGATTGGGTCATCTGAGAACAACCATGATGCAGAGAATTATTGAAAACTCCTATGGACATTCACTAAAGAACCAGAAGATTCTTAAATCTAGTGAATTTTGTTGTGCTATATGTTCTCAAGGGAAGTTAATTTTAAGGCCATCACCAGTAAAGATTGGATTTGAGTCCCCTGAATTCCTATAAAGGATTTAAGGTGATATATGTGGACCTATTCATCCACCATGTGGATCTTTTAGATATTTTATGGTCCTGATAGACGCATCTTCGAAATGGCCACATGTGTGCTTATTATCTTCTCGCAACCTGGCGTTTGCGGGATTACTGGCTCAAATTATTCGATTAAAAGCACAATTTCCAAAAAATCCAATCAAAGCAATTCGTCTTGATAATGCTGGTGAATTTACTTTCCAAGCTTTTGATGCTTATTGTATGGCTAATGGAATAAGTGTTGAACATCCAGTAGCTTATGTTCACACACAAAATAGGTTAGCAGAATCACTTATTAAACGCCTCCAATTAATTGCTAGACCCTTACTTATGAGAACAAATCTCCCAACCTCGGTTTGGGGCATGCTATTTTACATGCCGCATCACTTATTCGTTTGAGGCCAATGAGTTACCATCAGTTCTCTCCTATGCAATTAGCATTTGGCCAGCAGCCAAATGTTTCCCATTTAAGAATATTTGGGTGTACGATATATGTTTCCATTGCACCACCTAATCGCACCAAAATAGGACCCCAAAGAAAATTGGGGATATATGTTGGATATGATTCTCCCTCTATAGTGAGGTATCTTGAGATACAAACTGGAGATGTATTTAAAGCCCGGTTTGCAGATTGTCATTTTGATGAATCAAAATTTCTAACATTAGGGGGAGACAATAAGCTTCCTGAAAAGGAACTTAATTGGAATGCATCATCCTTGATGCATTTAGATCCTCGATCAGGGCAATGTGAACTAGAAGTTCAAAAGATTATACATTTGCAAAGAATAGCAAATGAATTGCCTGATGCATTTTCCGATACAAAGAGGATAACCAAATCTTATATACCAGTGGAAAATGTCCCAATTCGAATTGATGTCCCAATTGGACAAATTTCCACCGAATTAAATACACACCAGAAGCGTGGCAGTCCTGTCGGTTCCAAAGACAAAAATTCTCGAAAGCGAAAAGAGGTAAATACTATTCCTGTTGGAAAAGACATAGTAGAGACACTTGCAGTTGTCCAAAATTCTGATATAATTTTAACGCTAGAAGATGTTCAGGTACCTAAAAATTGTGAAAATAACGAGATCTCGATAAATTATGTCTTTACAGAAGAGAAATGGGACCGAAATAAGACAATTGTCAATGAAATATTTGCATATAATGTGGCATTGAATATCATGCATGAAAGTAACGATCTTGAGCCAAGATCAGTCAAAGAATGTTGACAAAGGAATGATTTGCCAAAATGGAAAGAAGCCATGAAGGATGAATTAGACTCACTTGCAAAATGTGAAGTCTTCGGACCTGTAGTCTATACACCAGAAGATGTAAAACCTGTTGGATACAGATGGGTATTTGTGAGAATACGAAATGAAAAAAATGAAATTGTGCGCTACAAAGTTCGGATTGTGGCACAAGGTTTTTCACAAAGGCCCGATATAGATTATGAAGAAACGTATTCCCATGTAGTGGATGCGATAATATTGCGTTATTTGGTCAGTTTATCTGCATATCATAAACTACATATGCATTTAATGGATGTAGTAACAGCCTATTTATACGACTCATTAGATCGGGATATCTATATGAAATTCCCTGAAGGACTAAAGATATCTAAACCATCCAATGAATATTCGCAAGGGTTATACTCAGTCAAATTGCAAAGATCTTTATATGGTTTAAAACAATCTGGACGAATGTGGTATAATCGTCTTACTGAGTATCTGGCCAAAAATGGATTCAAGAATGATGATATCTGTCCATGTGTTTTCATAAAGAAATCCGCATCTGGATTCATTATAATTGCTGTGTACGTTGATGATTTAAATATTATTGGCTTATTGGGACTCCTGAAGAGATTCCAACAATTATAAAAACTCTAAAAGAAGAGTTTGAGATGAAATATCTTGGAAGGACTAAATTTTGTCTCGGCCTGCAGATCGAGCATATAAAAAATGAGATCTTTATTCATCAAACAACATACACAGAGAAGATCTTGAAAAGATTTTATATGGATAAGTCACATCCCTTGAGTACCCCAATGATCATAAGATCTTTGGATGTGGAGAATGATCAATTCCGTCCTAAAGAAAAGAATGAAGATATCCTTGATCCTGAAGTACCATATCTTAGTGACATTGGAGCGCTAATGTATCTTGCTATTATACACGACCCGATATATCATTTGCTGTGAATTTACTAGCAAGGTATAGTTCCTCTCCAACCAGAAGACATTGGAGTGGAATCAAGCAAATCTTTCGATATCTTCATGGGACGGTTGATATGGGATTGTTTTATCCCTATGGATCCAAGTCACAATTAGTTGGCTATGCAGATGTTGGATACTTGTCTGATCCACATAAAAGGAAGATCTCAAACAGGATATCTGTTCACATATGGAGGTATAGCTATATCATGGAGGTCCACGAAATAGACGATTGCTGCAACATCCTCTAATCATGCTGAAATACTAGCGATTTATGAAGCTAGTCGCGAGTGTTTTTGGCTCAGAAGTCTGATCCAATATATTCTGTCATCATGTGGACTGATTGATCATAAGATAGCTCCAATTGTCCTATTTGAAAATAATACAACATGCATTGCTCAACTTAAAGGCGGATACATCAAAGGTGATAGAACAAAGTATATTTCTCCCAAATTCTTCTTCACTCATGATCTTCAAAATCAGGGGACAATTGATATCCAACAGATCCGCTCAAGTGATAATCTGGCAGATTTATTTACAAAGTCACTCCCAAAATCCTCATTTGAAAGATTGGTACATGAGATTGGGATGCGTCGATTTCGAGGCATTAAATGATGTCGGCAAGAGTGGGAGACTGTATTCTTTTTCTCTTAGTCAGGTTTTTTCCCATTGGGTTTTTCTTGACAAGGTTTTTAATGAGGCAGTCCCATCACTAAAGGATATTGTACTCTTTTTCCTTCACTAAGATTTTTTTCCACTGGATTTTTCTTTAGTAAGATTTTAACGAGGCAATAATTCTAAATGGTCATCCAAAGGAAGTGTTGTGATAAGAATGAGACATGGATGCCCATTTTCTATGTGTAGCTCACATTCTCAAGAGAGAATGAAATAGTTAATAACGTTGAAAAAAGTTAAACTTTCACAAATATAAATAGGAGGTTTGATCAGAGACAATTGACATAGAAATAATAAAAACAAATATTCTCTCTCTTTCTTATATTACAATATAAAGTATTTTATAATAACATAATAATATTAATAAATATTAATAGTAGTATTTTTCTATTTATATTTTATTATCTCTTTCTTATTTATTTTACAACCGATTCGATTTGATTTGTTCGAGCTAATGTGTCAAATAAGTTGGCTCGTTTTACTCATTTTTTATTTTTTTTAAAGATCTAAACTAAGAAACAAAAACAATAATTTCAACAATTTTTTATCCGATACTTATATAAGAAAAAAATTACATCACATATTTATATATTTTCACACCAAACAAACGAAAGTATAAGTCTAGTAAAAATTTCAATATCATAGTAATAAAAGAGTTTATATATATAAACGAGTCAAATGAATCAATATATACGTCTGCTCTTTTCGAACTTGTTTAATTCACGAGTTATCAACCAAATAAAAATTATTTATTTATAAATGGGTTATATTTTTATAGACTTAATTCGTTTAATTTTTCGAATGAATCGAATTCTTTTGCGACAGAATTGATACAGTTACTGATAAGAGGTAATAACCCTATATAACATAGAGATTCAGATTTCGAAGTTGAGTGAGGTCTATATTATTATTTTTTTTAATTTAATTAGGTGCTCAAATAGTATAGTCATAGTCTCATAGACGGTATAATAATTCAATGATATATTTACTTTGATAAATCAATTTAATTAAAAAATCTTTAAAATAAATTTAAAAAATATTTTATTTTTTAAAAATTAATTTAACTATTAACTCAGCATAGTAAACTATTACTGTACCTAAATGTCCACAACAAAATAATAAAAGAAGAATAAAATGGGAATAACTCATTCAAATCAAATAAGAAGACGACAAAAGCAAACAAGTAGCTTAATAATTGAAGTTAAGTCTCATATTTTAAGAGATTTCCTTGTTAATATAAAGGGGAGATAATGAGTTGAGAAAAGCTAACCACCAATCACCATGAATCTCCTTAGCTCATTACTTTTATTTCGGATCTTCTTCAAAACGAAATTAGGGCATCCTTTTACTCCACAAACCATATTTTTATTTAAATGTTTTATTTTTATTATTCGCTATTTAATATATAGAAAAGAATATACTAAAAGCAAAGCACCATGTTTTTTTATTGTTAGTAGTTGCTTTGAAAGTTTAAATGGGTTAACTAATAATCAACTTGGGTTGGTTGAGTGGTCAACTCACTCATCCGCTTAAGTAAGTGTCGGGGGTTCGAATCCCGCCTTGGACATGCAGCAGACTCTTAAATAGAGCTCAGATTCGCAACGGATTAATCCTTCACTTGTCGGGTTGGACCCAAAAAAATAGGTTAACTAATTTAAGTCTTATTTTTCCCCAAAATGAAATTTTTTAGTTTTGAATTTTTGCAACAACGTCTATAACTTAGGGTTTTCTATTATTTTTATTTTTTTAATTTGGAATTTCTTTAATGTCTTTAAAGATGAGAATGGTGATACAAATTATGGAAAAAAAAAAGAGTAAAGAATTGCACAATCTTTGAAATTGTTTAGAGCGTATTTTTATTTATGGATTTCCCATAGAAGATCACTTCAATTATTTTGTACAAACACATTCAATTTGTAATTAAAATAATGACATTTTGCAGGATAATATTATCACATCTATCTTACTTTTGTGCATAAAAAAAGATGTTGAAATGAAAAAAAGAGAAAGATTTTGAAAATCATGTGATTTTTTTGGTCATGAATTTGTTATTTGATTGTCCTATTTATTGGCTATATTTATGAGTAAACATAGATACTTTCATAGATTTGAAAACACAATTTTGTTTTTTTTGTTTTTATTTTAAAAGTGATTTTGTGATTTGGAAAATGTGTAATATTTCTTTTTCCAACAATCATTTCTTAATGTAATTTATTATGTAAGAACTTATTTATATTTTATTTAATACTTTTTGTGTGTTGTATGGTTTGAATTTTTTTTGTTTCTAACAAATACTTTATAATATATGAAAATAGTCAGATAAAATGGCTAAACAAATCATCAATAGATTGCTTATTGCTCTTTGCCTAAATTTATTTTATTCTTTTACCACTTGGAACTCATAAAAGAAGTCTTCAATTGTTCCTACAAGAATTGTTGTGCAACTTTTTTTTTTGTTGGTCTTAG
>NC_029789.2:145397812-145403046 GCF_000816755.2 Arachis ipaensis | reverse complement strand
CTTAATTCCCAAAATGGTTTATTTGTTTTACCTAATTCCCCAAAAAGAAAGAAATAAAAAATAAAATAAGTTAAAAAAAAAGCTGTCCCCTTTTTGGTTGAGAAATACAAATTTGGTTGACTCATACTTTCTCTCTCTTGTTTCTCTCTCCTACTTTTCTCTCCTTCTCTTCTCTTTCTTTCTTTCTCACCTTCCCTGTTCATGGCACCTCTCTATATTCACACACTCTCACTCACTCACACTCTCACAATCACAAACACAATCACACTCTCTTAAAACCTCTTCCATCTTCTTCTTGTTCCTCCTCTTTTTCTTCTTGTTTTTCTCTGGGACAATTCATCAAACACTTAGTCGTCTTCTTTTTATGCTTCCATTAATAACATTCCAATTCAGCATAAGTGGCAGTGGGTGATGACCCTTTATGGCTAAATGCCCCAAAACGAGACTCACTGCCACCACCCCAATGGTGACGCCACCACCCTCACCACCACCCCCAACCACCATAACAACCACCCTGTTCTGACCCTTCACCTCAAAGACCCCATTTTGGAACAAAATTCAGATACCCTTTTCACACCAACACCAACAATGGCTTCCACAAACTCCACCAACTCCACCGACCCTCTTCCTTCCCCTGACGACATCGCCGCCAAAGCCCTCACAAAACGGTTCGACGCACTCATCACGGTTCGAACCAAAGCCATAAAGGGGAAGGGTGCTTGGTACTGGACCCATCTCGAACCCATTCTTGTTCGGAACCCCGATTCCGGCGCCCCCAAATCGGTGAAACTCAAGTGTTCTCTGTGTGACTCTGTTTTCTCTGCTTCCAACCCTTCAAGAACAGCTTCCGAGCATCTCAAGAGGGGCACGTGTCCCAATTTCAGCACAGGATTGAGGCCCGGTTCGGTTCCTTCTCCGCTTCCAATCTCAGTGGTCAACACCGGTTCGAACCATAGCAACAATAGCAGGAAGAGGGCTTCACCTGCTTCACCTGTTCCTTATCAAAATCATGCCTTGGCAATGGTGGAGTCTTCAAAGTTTGGTCCTTTTGGTGGTGAAATTGGGTACACTCAGGTGCATGGTAACTCTGTGAACCAGCACCATCATCATAATCAGCATCAGCATCATCAGCAGCAGCAGCATTTAGTGCTGTCTGGTGGGAAGGAAGATTTGTGTGCTTTGGCTATGTTTGAGGACAGTGTGAAGAAGCTCAAGAGCCCTAAGACCTCACCTGGTCCTGCTTTGAGTAAGGAGCAGGTCAACTCTGCCCTTGAGTTGCTCTCTGATTGGTTGTGTGAGACTTGTGGTTCTGTGTCTCTGGCCACAATTGAGCACAGAAAGTTTCAGGCTTTTCTAAGCCAGGTTGGTTTGCCTGCAACAAATACTTTGAGGCGTGAAATCTCAGGTCCAAGGCTTGATGCTAAGTTCAGTGAGGCCAAGGCTGAGTCTGAGGCCAAGATAAGGGATGCCATGTTCTTTCAGGTGGCTAGTGATGGTTGGAAGAATAGGAATTGGTATAGTTTGTGTTGTGGTGGTGAGAATTTGGTGAAGTTTGTGGTGAATCTTCCCAATGGTACTAGTGTGTTCCAGAAGGCTTTGTTCACTGGTGGAGTTGTGTCTTCCAGTTATGCTGAGGAGGTTCTGTGGGAGACTGTGACTGGTGCCAGTGGAAGTGTTGTTCAAAGGTGTGTTGGGATTGTTGCAGACAAGTTCAAGGCCAAGGCTTTGAGGAACTTGGAGGCTCAGAACCATTGGATGGTAAATACTTCTTGTCAGCTTCAGGGGTTCATTAGTTTAATCAAGGATTTTAACAACGAGCTACCACTTTTCAGGGTTGTCATTGAGAATTGCCTTAAGGTTGCGAATTTTATAGACAATGAATCTCAGGTCAGAAATAGTTTTCTCAAGTACAGGATGCAGGAGATGGAGTATTCAGGGTTGATTCGAGTCCCTTCGCCGAAATGTGACCCTTTAAAGAACTTTGCTGCTTTGTTTCCGATGTTGGAGGACATTTGGAGCTGTGCAAGGGTGATCCAGATGGTTGTGATGGAGGATACGTTTAAGTTAAACTGCATGGAGGATCCACTGGCCAGGGAGGTGGCTGCAATGGTTCAGAATGAGGGCTTTTGGAATGAGTTAGAAGCCGTTTATTCCATTGTGAAGGTCATAAGAGGAATGATTCAGGACATTGAAGCTGAGCGACCACTGATTGGTAGATGCTTGCCTCTTTGGGAGGAGTTGAGAACCAAGGTGAAAGAATGGTGTTCCAAGTACAACATTGCGGAAGGTCCTGCAGAGAAAATAGTGGAAAAGAGATTCAGAAAGAATTATCACCCGGCATGGGCAGCAGCATTTATTCTTGATCCGCTTTACTTGATCAAAGACACAAGTGGAAAGTATCTTCCTCCATTCAAGTGCTTGACACGTGATCAGGAGAAAGATGTAGATAAGTTATTGACAAGGCTTGCTTCGAGAGAAGAAGCTCATGTTGTGTTGATGGAGCTAATGAAATGGAGGTCAGAAGGGCTCGACCCTCTTTATGCGCAGGCAGTTCAAATAAAGCAGAGGGATCCGGCGACGGGGAGGATGAAAGTCGCAAACCCATTGGGTAGTAGGCTTGTTTGGGAAACATGCTTGAGTGAGTTCAAATCCTTGGGGAAGATTGCGGTAAGGCTTATCTTTCTGCATGCGACCTCATGCGGATTTAAGAGTAATTGGTCTTTCATGAGGAAAATATCTACAAATAAACAATCAAGAGTTGCATTGGAAAGAGCCCAGAAAATGGTGTATGTTGCAGCTCATGCCAAGCTTGAAAGGAGAGACTTTAGTAGCGAGGAAGAGAAGGATGCAGAACTGTTTGCCATGAGCGGCAGCAGTGAGGAGGGTATGTTAGCTGATGTCTATGCTGATGCATCCTTAGTGTAATGTTGCATCTTTTTTCAACTTATTTAGTATTGTGTAATTGTAGGATTTATCATATTCTTTCCAGCACTTCTATTATTCTCTTATCATTTTAGTGGAAGAAATTTTTGTGACCTGGAATTGAATTGAAGTAGGAGGGTATTAGAAGAAGTAAAAAGCATGTTAGTGATCTTGTTATCATCAGTTTTGATTCTAATGAATCATCCATCTTTTTCCTTTTTCGGCCATTATTTTTGTAGAATTTGTAAATGAGGAACCTTTATCATTTATGAATTATGATCATGACAACATTTGATGAAGAGAACAAAGAATGGTTAGTCCCTTTAACCTAAGAAGAAATGTTTGAATTGTATAAAATTGGCCTTAATTGAAATTATTAGCTTCTAAGACATGTTAATCCTCTTGTACTTATTCTTGTGCTGAGCTTTGTGTAGATCAAATTCTAACAATGTTATTTATGCAGATACCTTTTTGCAATAATTTATTATCTATATATGTTGACACTAGTATGATGTTGATATGAAGCACCCATCCAAAATATTTGAAATTCAAGAATTTTCAAAACCAAAATGAGTATGGTCAATGTGATAATTTATTAAATTAAATTCTCATCAACAATAATAACTACTTTAAAGAGACATCTTATGGGGTATCATCATGATTTCTTCACATGAATGTGGAAAAGACTGCTACAGTAATAGTCCATAGAAATTATGCCCCTTAATTAGTTGATAGTTCAAATGTCTTGATATGCCATAACACAATACAACTTGGTCTAGATTCTGCTTGTCACCAAATTTTGTGTCTCTGAATAAATAAAAGAAAGATGACTGTTTTTGACCACCTGATTTCAATCACATCCAAAGACTTCAGTGCTTAATTTTAAGTTCTAAACATAAATTCATGAGTTGACAATAAAGAAACAAAAGGGTCTTGCTGCTTTCAGCAAACACCCTGATATAGAAGTTTCAATTTCTTGTACAGTTTATCCTCTTTATTTATTGTTTATTGTAAAAAAATTAAACTAAGAAGTTTAAACAGAAAAAAGAAGTTAAAAATCTGAAATATAAGTTAGGAACCTTGTGTCAAGTTTGAATGTTCATATGTAGCAACACTCTTTAACAGTAATGAAGAGTGTTCTATTCATGTTCTATTCCATAGTTTCTGTTGAACTTACTCGAGCTGTTTTTACTTGCCAAATATTTGACGATTTGATTATTATGTTCTAACAGCATTTAGTTATGTTGTTATATTTCTAACTCATGTAATTGCTGTTGCATGTGAATATACACTTGGTGGAGAGTAATTATCTAAATCAGTCTCTGAGATCTTTAAGATTAGACACTTTAGTCTCCCAACTTTTGAAATACACAAAACATTCTCAGTTTAATTTTGACAAACGAATTAGTCTCTAGCCTTGTTTTTCCGTCAATGACAAATGAAAAATACTGACATGGAGGCTTGGATTAGCACACGTGACAGTCAATTGTCTATGTTTGCGAACAAGACAAATTAAAGAGAACAATACAATACAATACAATACAATACGTATGCTAATCCAAGTCTTCATGTCAGTATTTTCCGTTTGTTAGTGACGGAAAAACTTAGGAACTAATTTGTTTGTCGAAATTAAACTTGGAGAATTTTGTGTATTTCAAAAGTTGGGAGACTAAAATGTCCAATCTTAAAATTCACCATATTGTAAGAAAAAATTGAGTGTTTTAAGATTGATATTATTATGATTTTAACCGTTAATTTTAACTATGTATATATTTTAAGATTGAAATAAATAGTTAAAATCGTTGAAATACTAGTATTCTTGAATACTTGAAACGCTTCATATTATTGTAAGTACAAAATTTTTGTTTGTGGAAAATGTAGAATTCAGGGACAGTGGAAACATGTTTTTGGTGATTTTTGGCCTCAGCTTTTAAATTTAATTCCAGGTTTTTAGCGTTTTCTGTTTCCAATAATTCACAACATTCTCTCACAAGTCTCAACAGTCTTATAGTAATGTTTATTTTATTTTATTCTTGAAAAGAAAAACATGCATGCATATAATGGAAACAATGTCACAAATTGATCCTAGTCATTGTTTGACCAATGCACCTAGATCCCACAGATCATGCAATTGACAAAAATGTTCATGAAGTTTATGAAATCTATTATGTAATGGAAACAATGTCACAAAAGGGGTAGTATTTAGTAAGAATCAATTCCCAATCAATAATCATGCTCCTAAACTTGTAGAAAATTTATCTCTAAGAAGATGAATATTTACATAAAAGATATTTTTACTATATGATAGATTC
>NC_029789.2:145397353-145397799 GCF_000816755.2 Arachis ipaensis | reverse complement strand
AGAATGTCCTAATCACCAGAATATTCATTATTTATTTTACGGTAAAGATTGTATATATCTAATACAACTTTGTTTATATTAGTCATGCATTTTTGTAAAATTTCTCTTTATATGTGAAAGAAAATGACATTTTTATAAATAAAAGCGAAAATGAGTGTGATTTTAGAATCTCCTAAAAAAAGAATGTCATTTTTTACACGAAAAAATTGATTTATTTAATATTTTTTTATGTTGGATACAGTGTAACTAAAACCTAATCGATTTGAGTTTTACATCTGATAATGAAGAACATTAAGTCAATAATTATTCGGTGAACAAACGAGTATATGTATATAACACAACCTTTGGTAACTCTTGTTTCAAACACTTAATTTATAAAAAAATATGATATTTACAAATTCATTAAAAAAATATTCATCTGCAAATGTTAAAAATATGATAGTAAG
>NC_029789.2:145396087-145397104 GCF_000816755.2 Arachis ipaensis | reverse complement strand
CCGACTCCTTTTATAATTGATATGATAGTGGGGCCTAATGAACAACAATGTTGTATGTATATATCTCTCAAATCTCAAGAGTTGAAGATTGCAAGGGTTGGAGATTAATTAACCGTTTAGCATGCCCATGATTGCTTAAAAAAGTGTTGAAGAAAAGTTGAAGCAAAGATTCACAGAGGGGAAAAGAAAAATGAAAAGCAAGAAAAGCCATTTTTGTTAACTTTTTTGGTATTTAAATATGTTGTCTGCAGTTTTATTATTATTATTATTATTGTTATTATTATTATTATTATTAGAAGAAATAAAAAATAATGAAATAAAATAATGAAGAGCATATGTATGTGTTCTGCTATTATGGTGATGAATGCTGAAATTTCATATCAACATTCACTATATATACTCTTGTTTAATTTTAATTATTTGTGTCAGCATAAATAAACTTATTGAGAAAGAATTGATAGAAATTGAAAATTAAATTAAAATTCAACTACTGCACTACTCTTCTCTACTATACCTTATGTAATTACAAAATTTTAAGCGATAAAGACCTAATGACTAATGAAGCATATTGAAATTTTTTTTTAACAGTATTTTTTAATCCGAATGAGTTGATTACTCGACTAATCTAAATTAGTTGATTAAAATTACTAATTACTAGTAATTTCTCATCCCTTCTCTAAAGCTTTCTCGTTTCATTAATTATGAAGCAAATCTTACGAAAATTATTATGGAAATACTATTTCACTATAATTTTATTTAATAAAAAAATGACATATATTCATAACTGCACACAACTACATATTTGATTAATCATTATGAAACACTACTTAGGAATAACATATTTCCACTGTATAATTATGATAACATTTTTTAAATTTCATAAGCATTTAAAAAAATAACAATGATATATACTATATTATAGCACTACAACAAATTAGATATATAACTACATTTATTTAGTGACCTTTACTTTTAAGTGTTTCTATTAGATAATATTGTAATACTTTTGTGACCTTT
>NC_029789.2:145395580-145395942 GCF_000816755.2 Arachis ipaensis | reverse complement strand
TACCTTAATTAATAATTTAATGATAGTTTCAAATCATCATTTAATATATTATGACAGTTTAAAATAGTCATTAAATAAAAAATTATAAAAATTAAAAATTTAGTGTCAGTTTCAATCCGTTGTTAAATATACATAAAAAATAATAATTTAGTGACGGTTTTAGATTCTAAAACTATCACAAATGTTATAATATGTCATACATACACTTAGAAATTATCACTCTGGAATTTTAAGTATCTCTACACACCTGATGAATGCCAGAGAAATAATGAAAGTGTCTGACCCTCCTTAATTATATATTAATGACTGCCAAAAAGTCAAATAAGGATGTGAATGAACAAAAGTTGTAATCATAAGTATAT
>NC_029789.2:145394176-145395522 GCF_000816755.2 Arachis ipaensis | reverse complement strand
AAGTTTGAAGTTTGATTTATCTTTAATTAATTCCTACAAAAATTTGGTGTACTGGAAGTAGATGATCATGTCGGCAATTCCAACTTCCAAACAATTCTGACTGCCAACCAACTAAAACCAAAATACTATTAATTTCTTTTATTATTTATGCTTTTGATTTAATTTAATTTATTTAATTATCTATTGTTTAATTTATTTGTCTGTATGGTATAATTTCAAAATTTTCATTAATTTGAATAATTTGTACATGGAGAAAGAGGATATGATGATTGGTATAGGATAATTAATTAAGTAGAACATCTTTTTACAAAGAATCTTGACACTTTCAATGTTGCTCCATCATTAATCTCTCTTTCTAATAATAATGTCCCTCCTTTTCTCCTTCCACTAAATTCTACCTCTTTATTTCTTGTTTTGGAATTATAAGATGCACTTACCCCTTCTACTGTAGCATTTCATCTTATGGTAAATTTATTTTACTTATTTTACTTTTGAATCCTTCATTAATTAATTACCTTATTATAAGTAGTAGTTGTTTGATCATACAACCTTCTTCCAAGTTCCAACAAATTAAACCCCACCAAAAGTAGAAAAATTAAAAGAGCAATCCATATCATTTTATTTAAAAAAAGAAAATTAATTTCAGCATATTTTAGCAGAATATATATATTATCAATTAATTATATATTACTTTTGGCCTGACTTTTTATAAGATACCTATTATGCAAGGTATATATTTTTCTGAATAATGGGACAACATCAATTATAATTGCCAAGAAAAAAAAAATTATACAAACAAATATATTACCTCAAAATTGCATATTTGCATTGTTAAAATTTTTAATAATGATGGGGTAGGAAGGACCGTGTTATGCATAGTTTCAAAGAAAATAACAGTGTTATACTTTTATTATTAGGTTATTTCATTGTTTTCATTTTTAGTGATATTTATATTTTTGTATCTAAACTAAATTTCATGCGTCTATGGAAAAAAACTGTTACAAATTTCTCATTTCTTATTATATATATAGAGAGAGAATCCTCACCTCTTAAACCAATTTACTAACATCTAAAGTGACTTATACTTGGTGGAAACTCAGGTAAAATTGACTTCACGTAAAGTTGATATCTAAAAACTATTAAATAATTTCACTGATTTAACTAAATTTTCATCTAACAACTTTCAAGTATCAACTTCACATGAAATCGACTTCACCTAAATTTTCACCTTCGTATATACTTACTCAATACTAATTCTAATACTAACCAATCATCTAAACATTAATTGTTAATAGTATATATTTTAGTAGATTTGAAATTTAAGTAGTAGTAGCGTTGTGATAATG
>NC_029789.2:145393110-145393492 GCF_000816755.2 Arachis ipaensis | reverse complement strand
TGTGGAGTGTGATGGGACAATGATTACACATTATTAATCAATTCGTCTATCTCCTATATATATGTAGCTAGATATATATCAAAATCTTGGGCTTGGGTTTTAGCTAGGATCTATAGTTTTCTTTATCATCAACTATATATCCCTACCCACCCTTCATAAGGGGTCCTCTAATAATATAATATGTTAGACCTACTAAGAGGCATGCATGCATTTTATCATATGTAAGCTTGTATTATTCTCTTGTACAATGCTATTGGAAACCCTAAAATAATAGTTACGATAAGTTTATAGTTATTAATTTGAGCTATTAATAAATTTGTAGATATAGAAAATTGGATTGTTGCATTTGTACTCTCTTCCATTACAAAGTGCACTAGTTATT
>NC_029789.2:145390808-145393101 GCF_000816755.2 Arachis ipaensis | reverse complement strand
TATTTTCAGTCCAAAAAAAAAAAAAAAGTGCCCTAGTTATTATTTTGTAATTGCTATATTATAAGGGACTTGTCAACAAGCATTGTCAGAAATTTAAAGGATATGACATTATTAATTAGGTTAGACTTAGACACAATGCCTAGATATATCGAATCAAAGAATTATTGGAGGGTATATAATAATCCTACTTTCTGTCTTAAGAAACAAGTTAAAATTTGTGTATAAGTTTTTCCTATTTATACTAATTTTGCCTAATGTATTTTAATTATTTAGTTGATGCACATTGTTTAATTTCTAACTACTCATTATTCCTTGGCTCTATGGTTATATATTTACAAAAGACTTTTTAAAGTATTAGTTTTAGGTTATTTTAAAAGAATTGTATTGGCTATTGATGCATAATTTAATTTTGTAATATGGAATTATAATTTGAATAAAAGTGAAAATGTACATATATGCATTGAATCCGATCATGAAAATGTAATATATGAAGAGAAATATTAGGTGATTTTTATTATTTTCATATTTTATACTTTTCATACTAATTAATTAAAAATGTTCATCTCGTAATATTATTTTCCTTAGTTACTTGTATTTTCATATAAAAATATATTCTTATCAATTGCTGTTGTATTTTTTTTTACGGTATTTTTTTAGCTTAGTAAGTTAAGGGCTAATTCGTTTAAGGCTAATTTATCGAAAATCAGAATCTTATTTAAAAATTTATCGTTCATCAATGAATTGTTATATACACAAAGTAAAATTTAAATTCTTGACATTTATTTTAATAAAAAAGTGAATTAATTATTCGATTAACCTAAATTAGTTACTCTTGTACCGATATATATGGTTTTGAAGTGGAATTCCAATAAACTCCTATCATCATGTGACGGATTTCGTTCTCTAAGTCTGTATTTGTTTTTAAGAATAGGATATAAAATAAGACGTTGAGAATAAGACATAAAAAATAGACATAAAATTTAATATTTTTATATTTTATTTAGAGATAAAGTAAAATAAATTATAAAAATTTAATTTTTTTTATTTAAAAAATTTGAGAAAAAAATATAATTATATTAAAAAATATAATTATAAAAAATTAACAAGAATAATAAAAAATAAATAAAAATTAAGTTATTTTTAGTTAATATTTTTGTATTTTTTTGTCATTACAAATATAAAATATATTAATTTAATATTTTTATTTATATCTTATTTATTAAATATAATTTTATATCTTTATATCCCTATTTTAGTATCCCGTCTTTATAAATAAACGCATGTAATAAACGAAGTAATATTAATAATCAATCCTGCTACGTTACCAACAATATTTCTGCCAACTTCTGCCAACTCTTATTTATAACTGTGTTTAATGGAAGTGTCTTTGTGGATGTGTCTAATAAAAATATTTTTTTTATAACTGTGTTTAATAGAAGTGTCTTTATAGATATATTTTCTGGATGTGTCTCTTTATATATGTGTTTAAAATATAATAATTAATTATTATTGACAATAAATTGACAGATAATATGTTGGTAACCTATACTTTTCCTAATAGCAAATATATATAGGGCTAATGAGATGGTTTGTTGGGAAAAGGAATTTATAGGGTCTATATATCATGAGTCAAGAACTGAGTGGAAAAACATTATTGCTTCAATTAATTTACATAAGAATCCAACTATATACCCCCCTAAGGCCCTAATTTCTGATTATGAATTAAAAGAGATTATTATTTGGTGGCTTGAATTTGACAAATACAATTCAATAATGCTTCATTTTGGTGTTAAGATGAATGCATTATCCAACTTTGATGTGCAAATCACAATAATAATCTAAGGTCCAAATTGAAAGAAGTATTATAGATAATTTTAACTCTATATGGCTTTTGTTATTGGCCTCATTATATGGTATCAAATTGTTCAAGTATCAATTTCAAACAATACTTTAAATTAATTTGTAACAATGACCCGTGACATATATACATATAGGTTTAGTGGGGAGGTGTCCACATTGGAGACACAGTGATTAACTCAGCTACAAACCAACCTAGTATTATTAAAGTTAACCTAATTATGATTAAATAAGTTATTAATAAGAATAAGTGTTATTTTGGTCCTAAAATTTATGTTCAAAATCAAATTCATCCCCAATTTTATTGTGGAATTAAAATCGTTCCCAACATTTCATTTGGTATTAAAATCGTCATTTTTAATAAAAATTTTTATTTTATTACTAAATTACTCTTAATAAAAAATTTATAAAATAATAAAAAAAAAAGAACGCGAGA
>NC_029789.2:145387289-145390701 GCF_000816755.2 Arachis ipaensis | reverse complement strand
AGTTTGGAGCCGCCGTCGTCGTTGGAAATCAGAACCAGAGGGAGAGAGAGCTCGCGAGAGAGAGAGAGGAGACGCGAGCCAGGGAGAGAGCACGCCGTTGTGGCCCACCATTGCCGCCACTGCTACTGACCTCGCTGCTACTTCGCGTTCTCGCCGCTGCATCTCGCTGATTCTGCTTTTGCTTTTGCTTTTGCTTCTGTTTCGGCTTCTACTTCTGCATCTTCTTCTGCTTCGGCTTCTGCTTTCGATTCGTCTTCTGCTTCTGCTCTTGCTCTTGTTTTTTATTCTGCTTCTGTTTCTGCGTCTGCTTCTACTTTTGTTTCTGATTTTGATTTGTTATTTTTTTATTTTATTATTGTTGTGTGTTGATTTTGTTGTCGAATTTGATGTTGTTGATTTGGAATTTGAATAATGTGTTATATATTGTTGGTGTTGAATATTGTGTTCTTGAATTTGATTATTGGTATTTGGTGGGAGTAAGAGAGGTGGTGGTGGCAAAGGTGGTGATGGTGAAGGGTATTTTTATCCGTAAAAAGTCAAAAAGACGATTTTAATACCAAATCCAAATGAAACGTTGGGAACGATTTTAAATTTAAAATAACGTTAGGAACGAATTTAATTTTAACTCTAAACTTTAGGAACCAAAATAGTACTTATTCCTTATTAATATTTTTAGGCATATTTTAGGTAGATCCTTGTCAATAATATCTTCATGCCATTGGTGAAAATATTTGTAAAAAAATTTAAATTAATAAAAAAATACATTAAAAGTTAAAATTTTTTAAAAAATATATATGAATAATTATATATGTAATATAATCAAACATACAAATATACTATAACTAAGATATACAAATTTGTTTGAAAGAAAGAGATACAAATATAAATGATACATTTTTTGTTTTAAACATAAAATTATCTAACTTTGTATGCACATAAAAATAGAGAAACAAATTTTTTTTCCATCTTTATCTTAAAATAAATAAGTATTTATATCCTTTGTGATAAGATATTTATGAAACATACACATTTTATAACTTAATCTATATTATCATTTGCATGGCACAACAAGTAAATTAAGTTCCAAATTAAATGAAAGACATGTAAAACAAGAGATAGATTACTAATATATAAAATCATGTGTCTTGTGTCAAATTGGATATTTATTATATTAATTATTAATAATTGTAATTTAACAGCATATATACACTTGTGTTAGCATCTATAACACTTTTAAGTACAAGCCATAATGTGCCATTTCTATCACATGGTATGTTACATTGTTACTTTTGCAGCTCCCACTTAATGCCCTTAATGACCCTACAAGAAAATAAATAAATAAATAAAGAGTAAAGTATGTAAATTCTATTTGTGTCCCTAATGTTTAAATCGTCCTATTTGTATCTTTAACGTTTGTAAAAGTGATTCAATGTTATCCTGTCGTCAATTACACATCATGAGCGTTTTAGTTTGAGTTTTAAAAATCTCTTATTGATGTTAGAATACAAATGTCTGGGATAGAATCGATGATCTACTCCGAAAAATAGCTCATCAAATATTGAAACTAATTCCTACAACATTTACATAATTCACTTTTCTAGGGATATAATTGAATCTAAACACAAATAGTGGGTATAATATTAAAATCGACCACATTCAAATGAGATCTAATTGAGAATGAATACATCCAAGTGAGAATAATTGAAAAATATAATTTGATTTGTTAGTATAATTGATAGTAGGATAACATTAAATCACTTTTATAAACGTTAAGAATACAAATAGGACGATTTAAACGTTAGGGACACAAATAAGACTTATCCTAAACGTTAGGGACAAAAACAATACTTTACTCGTAAATAAATTTGCCAAAACAAATTAAATCCCTATCTGCATGAGATTTATTTTCTTTTTTTTTTTTTCTCATTCTTCTTTCTCTCTTGCATTGTTTTCTCCCACCAATCTATGGCATAATTGGCTCATATATGAGGTGGACCCAATTTCAATGGAATCAAGAAAAACAATACCATAAAAATAATTGTTATGGTACTATTAGTCTATTACCACCATCCGACAAGCCCTCACAATTTTTTTACATTGATTAAAAAGAGATGATAATGGGTCCTCTTAGCATTATTAGACAACAGACATTAGACACAGACTAATACATTAATTTAACATAATTATAATTGGTATAAAGGAGAGGGAAAAAAATAAATAAAAAAATATAAATATATAATAGCACCAATCAGCAAGATTTTTAGTACTCAATTGGATTGGATTACACATTCACACTACTTTGGGAAAGTGACCCAACCAATAATCATTCGCACTTGAAACCTAACCATAGTACCATACCTTCATTTTGAAAGCAATGGATGAGGTTTTTATAAGCGCTTATTATTTTTTATGTGTGAGAGAAAGGTGTATAACAAGAAGCTTTGAGGAGAAGTGTGTTTTATATTGGTATGGAATATATAAATCGGAGGCATTGATTTGTTTGTATAATTTTTTTTAAACAAATAATTACAAATTGATCGGTCTGATTTGTGATTTCGAAAATAAAATAATTTTTAATGTTAAAATCGGACCGTTTGAATTTTATTTTAAAAAATAAAAAAATAAAAAATACAAATCAAACTCTTCGATTTGTAGTTTATTTTTTTCTTCAAACAAATCGGACCCTCCGATTTATAGTTTATTTTTTTCTTCAAACAAATCGGACCATTCGATTTGAATAAAACACCATATCAAAAAAAAAAACACATAATCTTCCAATAATAATGTATTACACATATATTTAATCAATATAAAAAAAATTAGCCTCTTATAAGTTCCATTTTTTTCTTTATTTTTTATTTTTACTTAAAATTAAAGATGAATGAAGCATGAGGTGTTAAAATAGTTTGCTGTTATTTACAATGCAGGGTCTCATACCTATGAAAAATTAAAATTTTCATTTGATATAAAAGATTAATTCAATTAATTAACAATGTCCAAATTTGGTGTATTCGGTTTGTTATTTCCTTTTCCGGGTTGTCAAGTATTTAAAAACATTTTTTCTATTAAAACATTAATTTAATAAATTTCTATTTTTATTGACAAAATTAATTAATATTATAAATAATGAGGTTATAATTAAGGAAGTGATTTTTAAATAAAATATAATCCAATAATTTATTAAACTTAGATGATGAATAATATAGGAAACCAAGCTAACGTTTTTAAGTATATATACCATGAAAATATTAATCAATTTTTCATAAATTATTATCCGATTAAGTTATTTTTTAAGGGCTGTTCGAAAATTTCAAAAATTATTTTTTTAAACTTTTGACTTATGAAAAGTAGTAGTATTAATGTCTAATATAATTTTTAAAATTAAATTAAAATTTTAAAAAAATATATTAAA
>NC_029789.2:145374737-145387151 GCF_000816755.2 Arachis ipaensis | reverse complement strand
CCTAAGCCTAAGGATTATTATTTATTTTCAATAATACCTTTAATTTGTCCACTTGAAAGAATTAATTCAAGTTGCTTCAATCTCAAACGAAATATAGTCTTTAGCATAAGAAATAAATAAAAGGGAAGGAAAATAAAAATGACATGATAATAATGAAAGCTTTTGTCGCTTTAGTTAAGACTTAACTCTCAGAGAACAAATTTAGTGCAGCCATCAAATCTTGGTTTTTTACCTTACCTAATAATGCTTATCTTGTGTGTGATCATTGCAAAGCTTTATTGTACTCTTTTTCTTTCTTGATTCTTGTATTCATCTATTATCTTTATAATAATTACTGTTGTACACTCGAATAATTTCTACAACTTGCCACCAAAACCCATTATTATTGTACTCAATTTCATAGCAAAAAATTGTATATACATGTAAATCTAATCCCATTGGACCACTTCAATCAACAACCCTAATAACATGCTAAGATTCTTAGGTTTGATGGCTTCATAATAGTTTCTAGCTACTCTTATTGCAATATCATGCTTGTCGTTTTATGTTAAGTGTACATTACTCTAAACCCTAATATCTTTTTTCTTTTTCTTTTTCTTTTTTTTTTAAATGTTCATGCAACACGTGCATACAGTTCCTACTCTTTGTTTCTTCAAATAAGTTATGAATTTAATTTGAATGCATTATTAATAAATAGTTTTACACGTGTATCAAATTATGTAATACAATATTAATAAAAATAACTATTTTTTACATTAATCGGGTGAATAATTATAAAAAAATGAATATAATTATACGACCGTATAAAATGTTTTACACTATTAATACATCAAAATTAAACTCATAAATTACTAGGAAATTCTTTTGCAATTGTATTGCAAATGATTAAATCTAGGGAGCCACTCAGATAAAGACGCTGAAAATATCTTTTTATAAAGATGTTTTTTAATAATTAAAATTTAATACATATAATCAATTAAATCGTGTTATTTTTGTCAAAATTAAGTTAGAAAAATTGATAGAAAAATGATAATCAAATCTTGAACTGATCTAAATTAATATTATTTTTTATGAAAAATGTCTATAATACCCTATTATAAAAAATGACTAAAATACTTCTATTATATATATTAATTATGAGAATCCTAAATTTTAGTTCTTTATTTTTCTATCGTAGGGTTAGGATTTAGAATTTAGTCCTTTATTTTTCTATCGTAGAGTTAGAATTTAGAATTTTTAAAATTAATATATATATATATATATATATATATATATAAAATAAGAGTATTTTAATCATTCTCTATAATAAGGGTATTGTAGTCATTTTTTATAAAAAAATAATATTAATTTAGACCAGTTCAAGATTTGATTCACTATTTTTTTTGATTAAATCAATTTGTCTAGCCTAATTTTGATAAAAATGACATAATTTAATCGATTATATATGTTAAATTTTAATTACTAAAAAACATCTTTAAAAAAAGACGTTTTAGACGTCTTTATGTGAGTGGCACCTTTCGATTTATTCCAAGTTGCCAAAAAGTGGAGGATAGATGCGATGAATGTAGAACAAGTAGTAGAGTATTTTTGTACGTATTTAAAAGTAGTATATCTATTATTTATTAACCGAAAGAAAAATTATAATTAAATTAATTAAAGGGATAAATTTCTCACTCGTTTAAGGGGTTGGACTTTGCATTAAACTCATGTTTAAATGTGTGAGAAAATTGAGTTGATTCCTTAATGTGCTGTCTAATGTAAGTTTGGGCATATAATAAATAATCAAATTAATTATACAAGACTATAGTATGCTAAGTGTCTCTCTTTTGGGGAGAAAAAGGAAAAGTAAGTAAATGTGGTTTCAAACTTTCAATCAGCTGAAGACTTACAAATGACTTGTTTAGTCAACAAAATATGGAAAATCTAATTAAAGTCATTCATAGTCAACACAATTTAATTCTAGTAATTACATTAGTTGAGAAAATCCTCTTAATTGAAGAAAAATTCTACCAATTATATTACACTTCTTTTAATCAAAGATATATAGTATGAGAAATAAGATTAAGTGGAATAAAAAGAACTCCAAAATTAAATTAAAAATACTTGATTACTAATTTATGAGTTCAATTGTAAATAATATTATACTTGTCACTCATATTTTATAGAGTAAAGTATCATTTTTGTTCCCAACGTTTGGGGTAAGATCTAAAGTTGTCCCTAACGTTTTAATCGTCCTATTTAAGTCCCTAACTTTTCAAAACGGACTCAATGTTGTTCTGTCATTAGGAATCCATTAACAGAATTGACGGCGGAACAAAATTAAGACGATTTTGAAACGTGAGGGGATAAATAGGACGAAAACGTTGGGGACAAAAATTATACATAGAAATAAATTTAAATTTTATCCTTCAATAATATCAATTTTTTACTATACATAGTATTCAATTATTTTTTAATCACATCTAAGTAAATTACACTTAATCATGTTATTTTCATTTCAAATAAATTAATTTTTTTTATAATTTAACTCTTAAAGATTTTTAGTTATCATGAAATGTTTGTAGAATGACTAGTATATAAACTTGCAGAAAAAAAAATATATATACAATAAAATATAAATTATATCTTTTGTCTCTAATATATCAAAATTATTTAAAATTATAAAATAATAAATTTATTTAAAATAAAAATAATATGATTAAGTGTAATTTATTTAGATGTAATTAAAAAATAATTGAATACTATGTACAGTAAAAAATTAATATTATTGAAAGATAAAATTAAATTAAAATTTATTTTTATGTATCGTTTTTGTCCCTAACGTTTTCTTCTTATTTAACTCCCTAATGTTTTAAAATCGTCTCAATTCTATCCTGCCGTCAATTTTGTTAACAGATCCCTAACGGCAGGACAACATTGAGTCAATTTTGAAACGTTAGGGACTTAAATAGGACGATTGAAACGTTAGGGACAACTTTAGAACTTATCCTAAACGTTAAGGACAAAAATGATACTTTACTCTATTTTATATAAATATAATGTGAAACAATACCAATATCCCCTATAAAGAGGTCTAAAAATTAAAAGATGATATGTAATATCAAATTTTCACCAACCCCAGTTACCCTCTAAAATCTTCACATATTTTGGATGCTCTATATTTATTGGGTTTAATTTATTACTTGATCATACATATACTTTACGAAGATAAAGAGTTGGAAGACTCTAACAATAAGTATAATTACGAATTAGTCGTCCTTTCATTCCTTTGGTAGATTCGAAATTTCTTTTGTTATTCTTTTACATTTTAGATATCAAAATGAAAGTTATTCTGTTAATCTTTTGTCATAAATAAAAACCTTTTTTTTTTTCAAACTTTAAATGAAACCCTTTCTTTGGCACAAAATGTGCAACTGGACTACAACAATAGCATTCAATTAAGTAGGCTCGGGACATTACAAGATTTAACATAATGGGCTGGACTAGCCCATTGAACACTGGCCCAATAATATGCCAAAAACTTTAAACAAGAAGACCAAATATCTTGACCAAAAAACAAAAAAGAAGACCAAATATGACCGAGAAAAAAACCATAAGCGTGGCATTTTTTCAAACAGTTGGAATGCATAAGAAAATGCTCCTAATTAACAATTTAAATAAAAAAAAAAAAAGCAACCGACGAGTGACTTCTTGGTGGGGAGGTTTTAGAAAATGATTCGGTTCTGTTCAACGTTGACGAGGCCTTCTTCACATTATGATCATTGTGTTAGGCTTCGCTCTTTGATTGAATCATGCAAATCAATGCAGCAAATTAAGCAGACTCATGCACAGTTACTAACCACTGGCCTAATCTCACACTTTGTTTCAGCTAATAAGTTTCTAAAGCTTCTTGCTTTTGCTTCCCTTTCATATGCCCACAAAGTGTTTGATCAAATTCCTCAACCAGACTTGTTCATCTACAACACTATGATCAAGGCCCATTCTTTGTCCTCTGATTCCTGTCGTGATTCCCTCATGGTTTTCCGGTCTTTGATTCGGGATTCGGGTCTTCTTCCTAATAGATATAGCTTTGTGTTTGCTTTTGGTGCTTGTGGGAATGGGTTGGGTGTGCAGGAGGGGGAGCAGGTTCAAGTTCATGCTGTGAAAACTGGCGTGGAGAATAATGTCTATGTTGCAAATGCTTTGATTACTATGTATGGGAAGTGGAAACTTGTGGAGGAGAGCCGAAAGGTCTTTGAATGGGCCGCGGAGTATAGAGATTTGTATTCATGGAACAACATGATTGTTGCTTATGTTGGAGCAGGTAACATGAGCAAAGCTAAGGAATTGTTTGATGGAATGCAAGAGCGTAATGTCGTGTCATGGAGTACGATAATTGCCGGCTATGTGCAGGTATTGCTCGTTTGGAACATCAACAAATTAATCGTACTAATTACTAACATTCGACATTATTGGACATCTTGTTTATTTATAGACATTGCAGAAGTTTGTATTGGAAACTATATCATTTTTTTTTTCCAATACATATCTTGATTGATGTGCTATGTCTAAGTTACTTACTTCATACTTAATATAGGTTGGCTGTTTTATGGAGGCTTTGGATTTCTTCCACATGATGCTACAAGTAGGTACAAAGCCAAATGAATATACACTTGTAAGTGCTCTTACAGCATGTTCAAATCTAGTAGCATTGGATCAAGGGAAGTGGATCCATGTTTACAGTGGCAGAAGTGAAATCAAGATGAATGAGAAGCTTCTTGCTAGCATCATTGACATGTATGCAAAGTGTGGTGACATTGAATCTGCATCAAGAGTTTTCAATGAACACAATTTGAAGCGAAAGGTTTGGCCTTGGAATGCCATGATTGGTGGGTTTGCAATGCATGGAAAACCCAACGAGGCTATAAGTGTTTTTGAACAAATGAAGATTGAAAATGTTTCTCCCAATAGAGTCACGTTCATTGCGTTACTAAATGCTTGTAGCCATGGCCACATGGTCGAGGAGGGGAAGTCCTACTTCAGATTGATGGTTAGTGACTATGGAATTAACCCGGAAATAGAGCATTATGGATGCATGGTAGATCTACTCAGTCGTGCCGGTCTCCTAAAGGAGGCCGAAGAAATGATATCAGGTATGCCTATGGCTCCAGATGTAGCAATTTGGGGAGCACTACTAAATGCTTGTAGAATCTATAAAGATATGCAGAGGGGTTATAGAATAGGGAAAATTATTAAAGAAATGGATCCTGACCATATAGGGTGTCATGTTCTATTGGGTAATATATATTCCACGTCCAGAAGATGGAATGAAGCAAGGATGCTAAGAGAGAAGAATGAAAACAGTGACAGAAAAAAGGTTCCCGGTTGCAGTTCAATTGAATTGAATGGAACATTCCATCAATTCCTTGTTGGGGATCGATCCCATCCTCAAAGTAAAGAGCTTTACTCATTTTTGGATGAGATGACAACCAAGTTAAAGATTGCTGGGTATGTTCCAGAATTTGGGGAGCTTCTGCTCGATATTGATGACGAGGAAGACAAAGAGACTGCCCTGTCAATACACAGTGAGAAATTGGCTATTGCTTTTGGGTTGATGAACACAGCACCTGGAACCCCGATTCGCATTGTGAAGAATTTGAGAGTTTGTGTGGACTGTCATAAAGCAACAAAATTCATCTCCAAGGTTTATGAGCGAGTAATTATAGTTAGAGACAGGACGAGATATCACCATTTTAAAAATGGAGTTTGCTCTTGCAAAGAATATTGGTAAAGATTAAAGAATGTGCTAAACTTGTCAAATAAGTCTCAAGATGCAAGTATCCCTCTATCACAAAGATGACAAAGTCTTTGACATGTTGAGTTGGCAAGACAAAGGTATGCATTTGATGACATGTTGGTAGCTTGGGTAGGGTGAAAGATGATGTTGTGCATATATCATTACGCACAAATGAGAATAAAAAAATCAAGCATGGAAAAGTTGAACTGTTCACTTTTCATTATATACATCATTCAGCAGTTCTGCACTGGAGCATGCAGGTGGAGAGTGATGGCATTAAAATATTGGAACATCTCAGAGACTGAAGAGAATACGGAAACTCAATTAGATCATGGAAGCTGAAAACTGAACAATCGAGTTTCTCAGACAATGTTATGATTCTTTCATTCTACTGTAACATGAAGCGGCAAGTATTGTACATTTGTGCCTTTATTCGTTTCATACTTTACCAATAAGCAAGAAATGACCAACAAATTATGTAACGCGATTCTATTTGGTTATCTAGCAAATGGGTTTAGGACTTTAGAGTACCTGAAAACTCCCTCCAACTTCAGAATAAAAATAACTAACGCGTTCAAGAGGTACCAATATTTGCCATATATTTACTCCTTAAGTTGGTCCACATGCTATACATACATACCCCGTATAAAGGTAACGAGCAAAATCAGTCGAGATTTACTTGAGCACTGGAAGCTTCCATGAGTCCATTGCGTATCTGATCACCAATATCCCTAACATGGCCAGGGCCATGGGGTATGAAAACTGTGGTGTTCTTAGAGGAGTTGCCAAGGTCTTTGATGGTGTCGAAGTACTGAGTGATCATAATAAGATCCATGACCTCCTTGGGAGAGGCACCTTCCACCTTGTGGGAGAAATTCAAGATGTTCTCTCTCAAGCCATCTGTGATAGCTTGCCTCTGCCTGGCCACACCAACACCTCCCAAGTACTTGGATTCGGCCTCTGCCTCGGCTTTCTTAACCTGAAGCACCTTCTCAGCTTCTCCTTTGTACACACTAGCTAGTTGCATCCTTTGAGCTGCAAAACAAGCAATATAAACACTCATTATACAATAAACAAGTGACAGTAGCAGCACTAACCTATTTGAATCTTAAATAAGCAGCTAACCACATAGACAGCATAGTTTACCTGCATTGATCTCATTCATGGCCTTACGAACAGAAGGATCAGGTATAATATCAACCATGAGTATGTGCTCTATGCTAAATCCATAGTCTCCCATCACCTGACAGACATGATACATGATAAGGCGCAATGCAGTGTCATAAGGTGAGTGAAACATTTTCGCTATTTATAATTATCTAACTCATAGTTACATGGATATGGAACACAATATGTTTCGACTGGGGAACCAATTCGCAGTACGCGGTACGTCATATATGAAGTATTTTGGATCAAAGATCTTCTAAAGTGAAAAGTTGATAAATTGGTAACGTGAGGAGTTAGTCACTCTTAAATTAAAATAGTAGGACACACATTTCATAAAAGTTACAAAACCAATGGTGATTAATCCTTTACTTTACCACTTTACTAACTTTCTCACTTGAGAGGTCCAAATTCAAGTATTTTATGTGGAAAATACACACTATCGTGAATTCATGTAACTATGATCTAACAACCTAAGTCCTAACTAACTGAATGAAATGAATACCAGAATATGACCTTAGCAAGCTCTTCGAGAACAGCTTTGGCAACATGATCCTTCTGCTCAAAGAGTTCATCCAAGTTCATTCGGGGAACAATAGCGCGAGTGACATCAAAGACATAAGCCTGGATCTGTTCCTGAGGGTTCTGAAGCTCGTAAAAAGCATCATCAGCGTTCTCCTTCACAACACGGTACTGAATCGAGCACAGCAGCTGCACAAACACGTTGTCCTGCAGAACCGACACAAAATTGAAACCCTAAGAATGGATATATATATATTGAAAGCGGTTAGAGAGAAAGAGTTGACCTTGGTCTTGGTCTCGACGCGGACGTCAAGGGAGCAGATCCTGGTGGAGAGGAGGCCGGCGAGGCACTCACCGGCGAGAGGGTTGAAGAAGTGGAAGCCAGGTTGGGCGAGGCGGCTGAAGCGGCCCCACTTCTCGACCACGCCGACGTTGGACTGCTGGATGCATCCGCAGAAGAAGCAGAAGGTGTTCCCCATTTTGCTATTCTTCTCTATTCTCTAATCTCTATCTCACTCCCCTCTCTCGTTGCTTTTGCGCTTTCTTCTTCTTTTTTGTTTTTAAGGTCGGTTTTGCTCTCAAATTTTAAATGGGAAATAAAAAAAAAATTATAAAAATTCAACTAAAAAAAATATTTAGTGCAAAAATCTAATTAAAAAAAATATAAAAATCTAATTAAAAATTTCGTGAAACTAACTAACAGAATAATTAAATCTTTTAAATGCAAACTTAATTTTCTCCAAGTACTCGTTCAAACAAGGATTCAGCCTTTGCGTGTTCCGGTCGCCAGTAAAATTCTTTTCCTCCAATTGAAAAGAAAAACATAGAAAACACAAAGTAAAATATGTAAAAAGAATTGTGATGAAAAATATTTTTTATTTACATACAAACATAAAATAATTATTTAGTCAATTTTTTCTAAGCTCATCATTATATTATATTANCTTAGTATAATTCTTATTATCATGTAACAGTGGAATCAATGTGTGTCCTTGTTTAACATCAGAACCGCCCAATAATTAAACATTTTCGGAATTACATTACACTAATTTGAGTTTGAACCCCAACATTGAGGCCTAATATTTTCACATGGACTTACTCCACATCATTTTTGAGTCATGACCCTTGCGGCGCTTTTTTAAGAACTACACTATTTTTTGAATTGGTTAATTATGACATTACACTTTGAAAAAAATTGAATATGTAACCTTAATCGTACTTCACACATGTTTCACTCTGAATTATAGACCGAATTTTATAATATAAAATTATAGACCAAATTATTTTTGTTGTTGGTGTAATTATAGACCGAATTTAAGAATTTAGGAATAAGAAGTACTATTCAACATGATTAAGTAAAGGCCCAAGTGTCAGTCTAATTTGAATTTTTTCTATTTTGTTGGCCTTTTACCTGTATTTTTATATAATTTTGCACTTGGGCAACCCTAATTTTGGGGGTGGGCTAATGTGTTACGAAGAAACAAAGACAATGAGTCAAGCCCCATATTTCTAATAGGCCACTGGGTGTTTGGGTTTGAAAGGCTCATAGCCCACTTTCATAGTTCATTCATTAAATACTGAAATTATTGTACACATAAGGAAAAAAAAAAAAAAAAACTAAATTATCATATTTTGTTTTCAATTTTTAAGTACTTTGTAAAATTTCTTCGTTGTTTGATATCCTTAAAAGGAAAATAAAACCTTTCTTATGTTTTTTAGGTTTGCAATAGAATATCTATTTGATCAAAACTTTAATGACTAATTCTTCACATATTCACACAAAGTAAGTGACTCTTTCAATTAAGTGAGTAAGTTCTATTTTCATTCTTCTAGAAGAATCGAATTCGAGAAAAAAATTGTGAAGGAACTAAGACCTTCAATGATAGCAATACAATTTGTATCTGCGAATACCTATCCACACATATTCGATCATACGGGATAGATTTTAACTGAGACAAAGTTGGATCAAAATTTAAATGTATCTATATATATATATATATAGTTGATAGAGAAAAATATATTAGGGTACAAATTTTTTTACTGCACGCGGATGGTAGTGCAACAAATCTATATAGAATAAAATAGAGTGAGATGTGGTTAAGTAGTATGAAAATTGGCCTTTATCCATTCTATTGTCATCTTTAATTTTTGTCCAACTGTCTTAACTTGCATTATTTAAAACTTATTTATTATGATGAGTAATGTAAATTTGAAATTATTTTGATGAGTTTGCTTGCTGTAAATAGAATGATTCTAGAAATTCATATTTGGAGATGTGCCCTAGTTCTGGAGTTTAGTCATCCACTTTCTTAGAGTTTAGTGGAGAATCTTAATTTGTGTGATACATTTGTCGAGTCTGATTGGACTCCAATAGCAGCAAATGCTGCAGTTCCTGATCATGTGAACCTTAATGGAGAGGAGGAAGAGAAAATAATAGTTCAGTTTGAAGACGAGGATATACGGAAAAGAATGGAAAAGTGCACAAATAATTTAGTGAGAAGACTATTTTCAGATAGACATTTTAGCTCTGGGATGCTGAAAGCCACTCTATATGCAATATGGAGACAGCTGGAAGGATTCAAGGTTTTAGATCGAAAAAGAAACCTATTTCAATTATTTTTTGGCAATGAGATTGACCTAATTAGAATTGAGAAAGGGAGACTTTGGCTTTTCAAGAATTATATCTTGAATCTGAAATGATAGAGTAAAGATATTCAAATAGCAGATACAGAATTCACCCACATCCCAATATGGATTCAACTTTGGGGATTAGCAGAGCAATGCAAAACCAAGAGACTAGGTAGGAGAGTCGGAGAGCCAATGGAAAGAGTCTTGGAGGCTAATTTGTTTAACGTCAAAAGGAAGGAAGAAAGGCTGCTGAAAGTTAAAGTACTGTTGGACATAACAAAATTTCTGCGCAGAATTCTAAAAATTGTAGGGAGAAATTAGAAGGTTATTGAGGTTCAGCCAAAGTATGAAAGGATTGGTAATTTCTGCCATTACTGTGGCTTTTTCGGACATGAAAACAACGTATGCAACAATACTTAAAGGACTGTACGACTGGAAAGGCAATAGAGGAGAAATGGGGGCGGTGGTTACGGGCATAGTGGGTTTGGAGAAAAATCGAATAGCAAAAGGAGAATAAACATCCCAACAGATTTTCAGCAGAGGAGAAAAGGAAGACAGCAAGTAAGAATCCAACCACAGTCAACTTAATCCGGGTCTTTGCAAGTTTATTGGTGAATGAGAGCAATACACAAAAGTCGAAAGAAGAGAAGAAAATTCAAAGCAACCAGAAAAAAACTTTGGTAGAAGAGGAGGTAAAGGAGGAAGTAGCTGAAAGTGAGAGAGTCTTAGAGGTAAGGAAAAAGGAGAAAAACTTCCAGCAGATTTTGGATAATACAAATAATTCGGGAAGCCTCCCTAATTCTGGTTCTATGGAGAAGCTGAAAGAAAGATATGTGAGGAAGAAGATAAAACTGAAAAAACTAGTAAGAAAGGGAGGAGAACTTAGTCCTATCATTGGAGTTAAGAGAGGACTTGAGGAGATAGAAGAAGCAGATAGGAGAAAGAGACAGTATCAGAAAGAAACTACATCAACTGAGAGGAGTGAGGGTGCCACCCTACAATGGACACCCCAGAAGGGATGAAGATGCTAACGTAAAACTATCGGAGTTTGAAAAAATCTCTGCCAGTTCACAACATCAAAGAGATTGTTAAATTTCATTCCCCCGAAGTATTGTTTTTATACGAAACAAAAAACAATGCCTTGAAAGTAGAAGGCATTCTGAGGAAGATTGGGTTTCAATCATATGGTTTTTGGTGGACCCAATTGGAGTAGCAGGAGGTTTGACATTGGCATGAAAAGAAGGAGTTACCATCTAAGTAGTGGACTATGGAAGTTTCTTTGTACACTTTGAGGTGGAGGACCAGCAAACAAATCACTCATGGGACGCAATAGGGGTTTATCTGTCCACAGATAATACTGGGAGAACAGACAATTTATGGAGCTACTTCAAAGAGTAGAAGGTGCTAGGAAGAAGATGATATTAATTGGAGACTTTAATGCAATCCAAACTCATAATGAAAAGGAAGGTGGAAGAAACAATTCAGAATCCTCCTTGAAAGATTTCAACGACTTCATTAACATGGGAGGACTTATTGATTTGGGATTTAAAGGCGAGTTATTTACTTGGAGCAATAGACAATTTGAAAGAAATCTGATTAAAGAGAGGCTAGATAGGGTCCATGCCACTATGGAATGGAAAGATGCTTGACCGAATGCATATGTGGCTCATTTAGAAGATTGGGACTCTGACTATAAACCATTACTACTAAACCTTGAGAGAAACAACAGGAGATATAAAAGAAGGTTCCGATTCCAAAAGAGATGGTGTGACAAAGAAGAAGTGGTGTCTTTGATCAAAGAATTATGGAGTGAGGATATAGAAGGTTCACCTATGTTCAAACTTGCTGAAAAATTAAAAAAGTGTAGACATAGATTGGTGAAATGGTAAAAAAATACTTTGAAAAAACTCCCAAAATCGAATCCTAAGTATTCAAGAAAGCTTCAAGGATGAAACAGAAAAAAGAGATCGTATTGGCAGTAAATCTTATTTGGCAGAACTAAAAGGCTAAAAATAAGTTGATATTTGAGCAACGTAGGAAGACCCCATAGAAAAGCTTTGAAGAAGCTTAACTGACAATAAGAGACCAAAAAGATGTTAGATCCCTAAAATTGTGCAACTTGTACTAGAACATATTTTTATTTTTTGGTGAAATTTATTTTTATGTGTAGTCTAATTGGACCTTTTTCATTCTTAACGAATATTTAACGACTTTTGAAAAAAAATTGAATAATTCTTATTGTAAGTTGTGAGTGACACATGAATAATAATAACAATAATAATGGGATGATATTATGTGTATTATAAGTTGCTAATTCTTGTATC
>NC_029789.2:145368691-145374666 GCF_000816755.2 Arachis ipaensis | reverse complement strand
GGTCACTTTTTTTAAAAATTTATTATTATTTAATTAATTTAAATATCTATTATTATATACTAGTTATTTAAAAAATTAAAAAAATTACTTATTTTTTATTTTTTTTCTATTCTAAAGACCGAATAAAGAATAATATTTAAAAGATGTCTAGTTACATTGAATAATGAAAAATTTTGATTGATGAAAACTCTAGTTTAATTTCTCATACTACCCCAAAATTAGTAAATGCCATAAGTTTTTTCCAATCATTTATGTCAAAATTAGATCTCAATCCTATAATTAGTGCTGTAAAAAGTTATTATCCTTAATTAGAATATTTTAATTTTTTATTCACAAAGAAAAAGTATGGGACTTAGGAATGGTAAAATTTTTCGAGATGCGAGAATATTTGTGGGGACTGTCCCGAATGGAGATCTGACTGTGAGGAATATTTTTTGTGGGGATGAGAATGGGGAATAAAATTTTCCTGAGGCAGGCGCAGAAATCCGAGTGGGGATCCCACCCCGTCCCTTCTATTCCCCGAAATTTATAAATTTACTAAATTATCATTAATAGTTTATTTCTCATATATGTTTTTTAGTCATTTATCTCACTCACACACATATGAAAATCCAAAACTCCTAATCTTTATTTACATAACCCTTCTTCAATTCAGAGATCTCTAACGCTGTCCATACTCCATCCAACCTCTCTGCAACCACCCCCTCGCCACTCTCCCTTCTCACCGCATCGTCACACCTCACCGTACCATCACCCTTACCGCGTCGTGCTTTCTATTTGCGGCGTTCCTTTTCGTAACTCTGCCGTCGTGTCTATTCTCCTCTCTGTTGCCGCGTCTCCCACCTCGTCCACTGCTTTGTCCTTTGTCTCGTCGTTGCGTCCTCCCTCCCACTGCGTCAATTCAAAAGAAGTCACCATCGTGTCATTTAGACTTTTTGTATAAAATCTTGTTGTTTTTGTATATGATGGATACTTGCACCTCTAATCATATAGAAATTAATAATTAGTTAGAACTATTAGATAGATGGAAAATGGGGTCCCCACAAGGAATGGGGCCCCGTGAAAAATAGAGATGGGGATGGAGAGCAAATTTGAGGGCGGGGATGGGGAGCAGGCCGGGAAGGCATCCCCCGCCCCTGCCCTGCCTCGTTGACATCCCTAGTATGGGGAAGACAATGATATTAGTGTACAATGTGTACAATGAATTTAAAAAGAAAGCAAAATTTAAAAATTTAGGATTAGCATTTAAATACGCGATTACTTCCAATTTCACCATAATCTCTCAACCTCCGTTCCATCCCCAAAACTTGTTGCTGTCCCCAGGTTTCGGAAACCATGCCGACACGCTCATGACCATCAACAATGATGATGATCTCAGAAAAACTTTTGAGATGTTCGTGGCTGAGATGGAGAACACGGAAGTTTCATCGTTATCGTCAGGTATCACCCCAAAGGGTTTGCGACGGATGTTGCAGCGGCTTGGTCTTGAAAGCTCATATGATGACTGCATCGCCATGATTGCTGCCTTCGACATTGATCCTAATTATTTATTTTTTCGTCTTACATCATCAGTGAATGTTCAATTCACTAGTATATAGATGGTTATTTTAATTCTTAATTAGATGGTTATTTTGTTCGATTCAGTTTAAGTATATACAATTAACAAATGTTAGATGGTCATTTCACTAGATATAGTTGGATGATTATTTTAATAACTACGTGGATGGTTGTTTGATGGTCGATGAAAAAACTTCTAACGTCGGAGAGGCAGAATGATTGATGAGGATAGAGTAGGAAAAAGAAAGTGTTTGAATAAATTCTATTGATAAATTAGGATTAGAATGATTAATTTTTAAAATAACTGTTTAAATTTTTTTTGTGTATTGAACTAAATTAAAAATTCATTATACACATTATCAAAATTCCTCATTGTCTCCCTAGCAAATTTCATTCCCAAATTAATAGAGGTTTTGTTTTATATGTCAAGCGTTAAAAGCGTGCATTATTATCTATTATATAATAATATGCAATAAAAGAAGTGTCGTACATGTATTATTCCCTTTTCCCCTTTCCTTTGTCCCACAATTATAAATCTCAGAGAGATGCATGCATGCATGCCTAGTTTAATTTTCACGTTAGTGCAGTGTTACTGTTAATATATCCAACAATCATAATTCATATTATTTCATAACCAGATCTATTCATTTAAATTTTTTTACTATTATTTTAAACAATTGAAATGCATTATAGAGTTAGAAATTAAATAATAAGGCGTACATACACATACTATATATCAACCTTTGAATAAATAAATAAAAAAGTTAAGAGACCAGCATCTTTTATTATCAATATTAGTTAATATTTAGACTAATATTTTATTTTTGTATTTTTAGAATTTAAAATTTAAAATTTAATAAAATGTATATGAAATATAAGAAATTAATTTTTAGGTAGTCAATATTAACCAATTTTTTTTTTTTGTAAAATTATTTTATCACTTTTATTTTTTGAAATTTTTTGAAATTTTAAGCTTTAAAAAGTTAGCATTTAAAATATAAAATTTGAGATTTAAGATTTAAAATTTAAAATAAAAAATTGATATTAGCTGAAAAAATTGACATATATATCCCAAATTGAACTCAATGTAAATATATAAATTTCACTTTAAGTTAAACTAATTGGTTGCATTCTATTTAATAATAGATAAAATATGAATTAATATAGTGTCATATACTATAAATATATACACATAAAACACATACATAAAAAAAAATTATCCTGAAAAACTCAATTGACATATACAACATTATTGCTTCTTTTTGATTGATAGACATTGATTTAATGTTTATATCTATCACATATATATTCCAAGACAAGAAGATAGTGGTACAGTAAAATGTGTAAGTGCCACACCTTAGGTTATAAATGAGGTATGAAGATCCATACAATAGTGTCCCCCTCCATTTATGCATCCAAAAACTCCTCAAAAAACCAGAAAAATCTAGAGAAACCTACCCCATTTATATATATATGAATTTAATTTTGATGTTCTGGTGGTGTAAAATAGTTTTATACGTACATCTAATTACGTAATGTCACATCAGTAAAAAAAATTATTATTTTTTGGGTAATGCTAGATAGACAAAAAAACAGTCAGAATTTGTCTTATTTAGCATTAATTTATTGTCGTAACAATTAATGAATGCTAAATAAGACAAATTATGGCTGTTTTTTGCTGATTTTTTTTTTGTTACTAAACATTTCTGTTTTTATATTGATTGCGTGAATAGTTATCCAAATAATTACCTTTTACATTGACAACGTGAATAATTATTCAAAAGAACAAATTAAATATAATTACACGACTGAATAAAATGCTTTATTGTCTTTACACTGTGAGTGCATCTATATATATATATAATTCATTGTACATTATGTATGATGAAATGGGTTCCAACATCATCTATCTATTAAATCATATATATAACGTACCCTCTAATCAGAACGCACGTTCTCACATTCAATTTAATTTTCCATAAGTTAGATTCTTTTGATCCAATAGGATCCATCAAGGAAAAAGGGCAAATTGATTTTTCTAACTAAATAAAAAATAATAATAATAATTCAAATAAATTTTTATATGGTCCACCAATTTTTTTGTTCCATCCTCCCTAGCAGAATCAGACAAATAAAAGTTGTTGTTTAGTTTATATAATGCAAAAAAAAGAAAAAGACCGTTTTAGACAGAACCATTTGTTATCAATGTTCTTGGTAGGGAAGCAAGGATTGATTGATCTAGATCTATGCTTGCTATTCCAAGAACATAAGGAATCAAACAGTGATTTAATTTTCCTCTTAGTGTAACATTGCCAGCTAATTTCTTTTCCTAACAATCATGCAAATATGGCAACCTTTGAATTAATAATGTTTGTGTTTGGTGTTGGCATGTCTCAAGGGTCTACCAATTAATTAATAATAATTATTATTATTATCAATGTGTATAATGCCTATAGATTTTGGCCCAAAACTTGGTTTAGAATTTGAATGTTTAACTATATATATAAAGTGTGTACTAAAAAATGTATTAATATTAATTCCACTACATATTATTAGTACAAGAAATTATATGTTTTCAATCAAATAGATATTTTAAATAAAAAAGAAAAATTGTCCAATAATCATATATGCATAAAATTTACTTTCTCTATTGTTTATCTCTTTTTAAAGAAAACAAGCAAGCAAGCAAAGTTGTTAGAATTTAATCAGGAAACTAATTATTTGTCAACTCAAATTTTTTTTGAAATCATCTTTTATCCTAAATTAATTACAAATGTCACCAAAAAATTATGTACCAATCGCTATTTCGTTACTCAATTGACACGAGCAAAGATTTGAGCCCCATCTTGCCAAATTAGGGAAAAAAAAAACAATGACACTGACATAGTCATTCATATTTCATGCCTTTTTCATAAAACTTCTAAAAAGGAACTATTTAACAAGATTCCTCTTATTAACAACTCTTCCATTAGCTTATTATTCTAGTTATTTTATTGAACAGGGGTACAGCTGAGAAAAAATTAAAAAACAATATTACTTAAACTTTTAAATAATAATTTTATTTAATAACAACGAAGGGCATATGTTTTCACTTTTCACACGTAGCTCAAAGTATATTATTATTATAAGAGTATCTGTTAGGGAATTAATTAGGGGCCAGCCAACTTCTGCCAACTTTTTAATGGATTGGATCTCGAACCCCATCTTAACAAAGGTAAGTTGATATACATAGATGTTTCTTCTTTTAAGTATTATGATATTTCTTTTTCATACTAAATAGATATTTTTTAATGTATTTTTTGAATTTTTTGTATTACAGATGTGGATATTTCTATTTTTTAAGAATTATACGATTTTTTTTTAAATCCTATAACTGGACATTTCTTTTGTTAAGCATTAAGATGTTTTTTTTTATATATTAAATAGATATTTTTTTATATATATTTTTGCAATTGTTCAAAAACAGCCCGTGTTCCATCACTCCTTCTTCTTTGAACAACTCTTGAAGCTGAACCAGATTGTACTTTCCGCAAAACTGCACCACCTCCATCGGCATCGCAAGGTCGCTCCTCCGAGTCCTGACATAAGCTTTGTTTCATTGATCACCAAAATGAACTTGTCGAAAGTGGCCTTCAGCACGGAAGAGTGCCGCCGCGGCCTTTTACAAGGTTGAGGTCGGGGTCCACCTCATCGGCGCCGTCGATGACGAGATCGAGGCGGGAATTATTGTTGAGGACAGAGAGCGGGATTCCGAGAGAACGTGCTTATTCCTTAGTGCGCTTGAAGGTTGGAACGCCGATGATGTTGGAGAGTTGACCAATGGAGAGGAGATGACCGAGCTTGGCAACAACGAAGCGGCGGTAGAGCCGGTGCCGAGGTCGAGGACCATGCCGGACTTGAGGTACTCGATGGCTTTGTCGGCGGCGAGCTTCTTGAGGTCATCTTGCGTGAAGGTAGGGGTGGAGAGGGCCTGACGGAGAGGATCTGTGTGTTATTGTTGGGGTATGCAAGTTAATATAGAAGAGATGGAGAAGATTTTTATAATTTTTAATTAAGTTTACTTAATCAATTTTTAATTATTTAAATTTTGAATTTAAAAAATTTAAAATTAATTATATGTTTATGGCTTAAGAGTTCAATTTATGTGCGCCATGGTCGTGCCACTGTCTCATCCAACATGGTTACTGTCTAATTTGTCTTCCTATAATAATAATTATATATTACCACCAAATTAATTAATCATAGGTATAGGTTATTTATTTTCTTTGACAATTCCATTTAATTTATTAATTATTATTATACAATACACCATTATAATATTACTAGGAGATTGTGTTACAATAATGGTGCCTGTGCTTCCGTTCATTGGACATCGCAGCTAATACAGAAGAATATTTAATGTTAGGAATAGAAAATAG
>NC_029789.2:145367584-145368432 GCF_000816755.2 Arachis ipaensis | reverse complement strand
GTATTAATAACTAAAGCCTATTTTTTTAAAATCATTCTTCTTTAAATACAGAAAAAAATTGAAAATCTTTATTCCCTAAATTAGATACTTAACTTTAACTCTTTTTATAATGACTTTCACTCTTCTTCATTTTTTCATCATATTTGTTGCATCTCTCAAACATCACTGCTTCATCAGATGTACCGTTCTCTTTGATTGTCGTGTCGTCGTCGTCCTCCAAAGTATCACCATTGCCGTCGACATAAACAGTGTCCTGTCCTCACGATCTCCATCCCTCTCACTCTGTTTTTGTCTTTTCTCAGCCTTTAACAAAAATTTTATTTTTTGTCCATCGTTCTAATGACTATGGTCGATACTACAATTCAATTATATATAATGACTCATAAATATTTATCATTCAATTATTATAGAGCATTATTATAAATATAGGGGAGTGCTAGGTAAACAATGACTATCTTGAACAACATGAACAACCATCAATTAAATAAAAATACACTACACCCTAATTTAATGCTACTAATTAAATTTATTCTTTTAACCCTATCAATTTATATTATTTACATATTATTCAAAAATGTTGATGGTTATCTATACTTTTTCTTATAAATATTTCTAAAACCAATAAAAAATTTATTGATTCTAACGTAGAAAATTGAAACACTTCGAGATCAAAGTAACGATGATACACAATTTTAAAGAAGTAAAATTGGAACAATAGTGTCAATATTGTCTTCTAGTGTAGAAAGCTGGATTGCTTAGTATATCTATATGTGCATTGGTGATGGAATCCGAAGACACATAATAATGATGAGTGTTCTTTGATTGTCCAGTACATAAAAAAAGTTTTG
>NC_029789.2:145364302-145367579 GCF_000816755.2 Arachis ipaensis | reverse complement strand
ACCCAGCGATAAATTATATGTGGTTTTAATTAAGCTATTGTTTTGTTAGTGAATCGAAGCTCATCATCAGCTACGATAAATTTGGTTCAAGACGGCGAATTTTGGAGGCAAATTACTAATTAAATTATATTGGTGTTACCCATCTTCTAAGATTACATAAATTAAACAAATAATAAACAATTTGAAAAACACGGCGTAAGTAACTCTTGAAGATTCTTTTGGCAAAGTTCTTTTCAAAAGATGTTAGTGAAGGGGTCGCAACTAGCAAGTAATTATCAACACATCAATATTGATATCTCAACGTTTGAAAGTAGATATTAAATTTCACTGATGATATATCAGAGTTATGGTATCCTCTTTAAAGAGGATAGGTTGTTTTTCTTACCGTAAAAATTATCGTAGTTTTTGTATTTTTTTTTTATGTCATTCTTCTTTTTCTTTAGTCACTCTTTTGATGCTTTTTCACTTCACCGACTAACCTGTCTTGTATTTTTTTGAGTCGAATGATCAAACACTATTGTCATCCACTGCTTATCTATTTTCTCTTTCTTACGTTCTCTCGTGAATAAATAGTCAGATATACTAAATCATACTAATTGATCCTAATTATATTCTAACAATGAAGAAGAATTTAAACATTTGAGTGTGGTCATCACACTAAAAATTTAAGATGATAATGTAAATGTTAACATGAAATATAATATTTCGAACATTTAGAAGAAGAAATATTTTGGTAAAAAAAAAAAGTTAACACAACTTTATTAAAAAACGAACTATTCTTCTCGATATATAATCAAAACGAAATAATATAGTATTTTTTTACGATATTCGTTAATCAGGTCAATTGCTAATTCGCTACGAATCTGAATTCTATTTAAGAATTTATCGTTGGTTAATAAATTATTATATACACAATATAAAATTTGAACTTTTCGATAATTATTTAAACGAATAAATATATTAACTATTTCATCAACTCAAATTAGTAATGAAACATAATATAAGCTTGACTTAATTCCAAAAAAGATTTTTTTTAATATGTTTATTGTGCTTATTCTGAACCATAAACGAAACTACATCTTTTTTACAAATTACTAGTAGGATTAGCTGAGCTCAATTTTGTTTTGTTTAGTTTGGTTTAATTTTAATAATGTGCATAAGCCTAACCTGTGATTAAAGCTAGATGATGATTATATTATCATTAATTCATATTTTATATGCGCTATATCAACATCCAGGAAGCTCACAAAAGTTCCATCTGGTCAACATAAAGATTGATGAAATCCATTAATATATAAACTTACTTTGTCTTTTTCCGTGACATTTTTTCCGTGCAAAAAGAATCCACAATTAAACAAAAGTAAGTAGAAATTTTGTTCAATTAAACTCTTATAATAAAATCAACATCAGCAATAATCAAGGGAAACCATTTTCTATTTTTCTTTTAACTTATTTTACGAATTAAATAATGAAACATTTTTTAATACAGCTCCCCTAGGGTTGTTGTAGATACTGTATAATAATACATAGAACTTAAATAACTTAATTCTGTATTTATTTGATGAGACACAGATATTAATATATAGATACGGTGGTATATATTTATTGTTTGTTTGTTAAGATATGAAATTTTGAAAAATACGATGACACACAAACATACATAAAATAAAAATGATGAGACATTGAGACATATTGAATAAAACACAAATATATATCTTTTATTCTTAGTAAGATTATATAATAATTGATTGGTAGTATATTAAAATTAAATTTATGATTTTATAAAAATTTGAGCTTAATATATACTTAAGCTACATTTTAGAACTAATAAATTATAGTTCAAATTGTATAATTTTTTCATACTCACTTAAGAGGTTATGGATTCGAATCTCTCTATTTTTAGTAAAAAAAAAAAATTTTGTATTTATGTGTTATATGAAAATATATTTATTTATATACCTATAAAAAAAAATTAAAACATGTCTTGATAGACACATGATATCCAACAAGACAGTAGCATTATATACAATACAATATTTAATTAATTTTCTATGTCCTAAGCTAGTTGGAAGAGCACATGACCCACACTGGTCCAGCTAGGTCCCTTGTAATGTGATCCTATATATACACCTAATAACCAAAAACCAATTCACTCAAACATTTCCATCATCTCAAAGCATTCAAGTGAACAATTTTATTCTCTTCCATCCAAAAATACAAATACTCAAACTAAAACCATGCCTTGTTGGTCTGCAGAAAATGCCACTAAGGCCTATCTCAACACTTTGAAAATGGTTAGTATTTTTTTATTGTTTTTTAAAATATAACATCATTTGTACATATAAAAGCAAACATATTTAATAATCCCAATTCGATTATTAAATATGTTTGTTTTAATTTTAATGTACAAATAATATTATCGTAGCAGAATTCAAGCTTTGTTTTTAATAAGACTTTTTATTTTTCAGGGACAAAAAGCGAAAGAACCGGCCGTGGCGGAGTTTATATCGGCCTTGGCGGCCGGGAACAACGCGCAGCTAATGGTGGTGGCTTGCGCCGGGGCGGCCGACTCGACCACCTTACTAGCCCTAGTAGAGGCGGCAAATCAAACCGGAGGACACGTGATTTGCATTGTTCCAAATCATGAAGACTTAAATGGGACAAAGTATGTTGTTGGAAGAACAGCATCAAATGAAGTCGAATTCATGGTTGGAGAGGCTGAGATCCTTCTCCTTAACCAGTACGCCGCCGCCGACTTCGTCCTCATCGATTGCAAGCTCAAGAACCATGAAGAGATTCTGAAGGCAGTTCAAGTTGGTGGAAGGAAGCAAAATGGGACATTGGTGGTTGGTTACAATGCATTTGTGTGCAAAGGGTCTAGGTGGTCCTCATCATCATCATGTGGTTCAAGAACTCAGTTACTTCCAATTGGAGAAGGGTTATTGGTAACTAGGTTTGGATCAAGCACAGTTCATACTCCAAAACATGGAATCAACAAGATCAAGAGTCGTTGGATTGTTAAGGTTGATAAATGCACTGGAGAAGAACATGTTTTCAGGGTTAGGTTTCCACAAGGAAAAGTTATTCAAGCTTAAATTAAAATTAAAACATATATATAAATATTTAGGATTCAGAAAAAAAAAAAATTAAGGGGGTGTTAATTAAGTTTTGCTTCTCTTAAGAAGAAGCTCATAGTAGATAGCTAGTACTATTCTAAATGTATATATAAATATATATTATTAGATGAATTGGTTTTGAAATTTTTGGATGATTCCTT
>NC_029789.2:145363651-145364219 GCF_000816755.2 Arachis ipaensis | reverse complement strand
GAATGATCGTGTATAAAATTTTTTATCCTATAAATACATTAAAATTAAACTCGTATTAATTAATATATTATGAAACGAATTAATATCTTATCATTGATGTATATCTTTGTTCAAAATTTTAAAACAATAAGTTTATGATTTTCTTAAAATGTATATTATTGGCTAATTAAAATTTAATTTATATCAACTTTATAAATCACACTTGAAATTTAATTGTACACGAGAGATATTGACATTCTTCCTAATAGTTTCCGAAATGTAATTATATTGATTTATAGTATGTCATATATATAATTAAAATTTATCTATTCATTATTTCTAATTAAGTTGGCTTTTTAGCCTAAGTTTCTTAATTATCCACCAAAACCAAACTTTGAATAATTAACTTATGGTAAGCCTTTTGATGAGTTGATATCATGATTGAACATCTTTCCCACCTCTTATTACTTTAATTCTCCCCTGGCCTAATGATAGATTTAATTTGATACTCATTATTGATCCATTGATGAGTCCCACTTGATTATTAATTAAAGCCAAACAGAGCCTAATTAAGTCCCTAACCTCAAAG
>NC_029789.2:145354584-145362372 GCF_000816755.2 Arachis ipaensis | reverse complement strand
GAGTACTATTTAAATATACTATATAATAATTAGAAAATTTACATAGAAAATGTAAGTCAAATAAAAAGAAATTGAATTTTTATTCAATAAATTCTTGGGAAAAATCAAACTTTTCATTTTTCATTCTCTTAACCAATGTCTTTAATAGCTTTTTTTTCTTGCTAAATTGTAATAATAATGAAATTAAAAGTGTAATTAATTTAAAAACCAAGTTATGATGATGATGAAGCTTCTACCTGCTGCTCTAACATGAGGCTTGTGATTCTGTCTCTCCACATTACAGCAAAAACCTTATGGTAATGCTGGATACATGGATATAGGTGTATAGTATAATATACAGTATCATCCAAGATTGTAAACAATTATTAATATTAATATTATTATTTATTTATTTATTTAACATTGATCAGAAAACATTTTATTAATTAGCAGTCAACAACAGCTAATTGGTGCTTGCATGCTTATGGAATAATCACTACTGCTTCAGTGTCCTTATTGCAAGGGCAACAATTGAATTCCACAATAATGTATCATTGTTGTCCTTATTGGTCATTACTTATGCATGTTTAATATTTATTAATTCCAACAATAATTAATGAATGCTAAATAAAATAAATATTAACTGTTTTTGGTTAGTTTTTTTTTTTTTCTACTAAACATTTCTGTTTTTTTTATTTGAATTTAGAATTTCATTGTTTTTCTTTTTGGTTTGGGCCAGAATATAACTGGGCTGGGAACTGGAAAGTGGGGAGTGGGATCACTGTTAAGTTGTTAACTAACAATTTGGTGAATGGACCCAAATGGTTTCTAACTGTACAGCATCTTTCAACCTCACCAAAAAAAAAAAAATCTCACCCAAAAAGGTCATTATTGTCTTTGTATGTCCAACTACTTTTGCTCAACATGTGAGGACCACACTAAACCCTAAGTAAAATTCTTAAATCCTGTATGTCACATACATCTTACGCCTTTGAATCATTTTCAAATATGAAAAAGATATTAACAAACACACCAAGCATGCTTGTTAAAATCTTATTATCTAAACATTTAATCATAGCATCAATCGAGACCCACATTGTCATCACAATTCACAACGTCCATATATTATACCTTATATAATATGGTCCATAATAGTTCTTGACATAAAACCAAACAAGAAAAGAAAAGAAAGAGTGGATTTAAACAATTCAAAAATTGAATTTTTTGTAGATACCCATGTGACATAAAAATGGTAGGGCAATCTGGTGGACAGTAAGGTCCGAAAAAAAGTCGCACAAAAAAAGTGTAAGGGTTTGTTTGGGTGAGCTTCTAAGAAAAGATCTTTTTTCGAGTTATTTTTTTTTTAAAGATCTTATGGAGAAGTAAAAGTAATTTTATGTTTGGATATCTCATGTAAAAAGATCTTTTTATCTATCAATTATGTTTAGGTATAACAATATAAAAGTACTTATTTATTTATTTATTATATGAAAAACATCTTTTTTCTAAGAAAAAAAGATCTTTTAAAAAAAATATAAATTACAGCTTCTCAAAAAAGATTTTTTTTTTTTTAGCAAAATAATGGCACCCAAACAAGCACTAAGTATGACTTATGTGACATAATAAAGCATAAAAGATGACCACCAGACCAAGACCTTGCGTACACATTATCATTTAAAGTTACACTACTATACTCCTTCAATGCATTTTTTTGTGTTGTCATTGTGTGAATTTTTTGGTATATTTCTTTAACTGTATATTCAGATACATTGATCTAAAATCATAACAAAAAAAAAATACATGTATATATTAACAGTCATTTGTTACTATCAGCATATTTTTCTAGTTTTATTATATTGTTCTTATTGCCATGCCACAGAAGTAGAAAGCAAAAGAAAAGGCTCAAATAACCTGATTCAGCCACAACTTAAAAGGAGGGAACTACCAAAAAACGTGCAGATAGGTTCATTCAATTAGCATTTATTCCTATTGGAAATTTGAAAAGGGAATGTGATTCCTGAATCATCATGATGTTATGTGCACACTACCACCATGATGGAGATATATCTGATTTTTCTTTTTGTTTATATGCTTGTCTCTGTAAAAAGGACATTTCAAAATGGAGCCATTCATCATTTCACCATAAACATAAACACACAAAATAAACAAAGCAAAAACAATTGGACAAAATAGCATATGATTAGAGAAATAAAATTCAAGAAATTCTTAATAACAGGCTACAAACTACAATCTACTGTCCTAGACATTCACAGAACAAGGTAGTCCTTAGTTAAGGACACAGAATCAATGTCACTACCATGAGTAGCTATGTCTTGATGGTATGATAAAATGGCTTGGTTACTGTGATCAGAGACAGCTACTACAGTTGCTGAGTTCTTGAACAATGGCTTCCATTGTTGGCCTCTCGAAGGGAGACTCGTGGGAGCAAAGCAAAGCCATCTTTGCGAGTTTAGCAGCCTCGTATTCAAAGAATCTGCCATGCAGATTCGGGTCGATGAATTCTTCGAACTTGAAGGATTCCACGGCAAGGCGTAACGAGCAAGTTATCTTCTGCTTCCCTGTGAGGATCTGGAAAAGAAGCACCCCGAAAGCATACACATCGCTTTTCTCTGTGAATTTGCCTGTAGTTGTGTACTCAGGAGCCAAATAACCCTTGGCAGCACTGGCCTTTAATGCAGAGAAAACAATATCATTAGTGAGAAGCTTGTACAGGCCGGAATCTGAAAGCAGCGGGTTGTATCGCTGATCGACGAGTACTTTCTCCGCAGAGATGTTTTGGTGAACAAGAGCCGGTTTGTTTGCCTTGTATGCATGTAGATATGCTATACCTGAAAAAAGAAACAAGGTTCAGTATAAACAAGAAACTTGTAAAGATTAATAGTGTATCATATGGTTCATGTTTACTTAAATTCAATAAATAAAATAAAACACTTCATCAAAATGAAAAAAATTCACGTAGATGCAAATCAACTAAAGCACAAGTTAAACTTTAAACCTTCACTCCTTTTATATGTCACTTCGAAAATTCATTCCATCCTTTTTATCAAGATCCAAATCAGTGTATCGGAATACAATCTGTATCCAGACACCTCGATCCAAGGATGTGCCAAATTTTCGCAACGACAAATAAAAGAATACGGACAGATTACAACTTTAGGATGGTTAGTTGGTTACCATATTGGAATGCTGAACTACTTGAATGTAAGGGCAAAGAATAGAAGACTAACCTTTGGCAATGCCTTTCACAATAGAAACTCTAGTTGACCATTCCAGGATTTCTCCGTTACCCTCCTTCACATCTAGGTAACGCGTCAGATTTCCATTAGGCACAAAATCATAGACAAGGAAGCATTCACCTCGTCCCCTTGAACAGCAAAATCCTCTCAACCTCACTAAATTCTCATTCCTCAGTGAGGTCAAAGTGTTCAGGCCCTTCAAAAATTCAGCTTCATCTGATTTGCAGCTAGTTTTACTGATGCTCTTAACAGCAACAACAGACCCATCTCTCAAAACTCCTTTATATGTTGCACTGAAGTTGCTCTTACCTAACAAATTCATATCTGAGAAATACTGAGTCGCCGACTCTACTTCTTCCAAGTTGAACCTGAAACTCTGGAACATATCTTGGCTATCTCCATTGAAATTCCTGCTATCGGCTAAAGGGTCCCATCCATTGGCATACTCAAGGCTCACTAGAGGAGAACCATTTTTCCTATATATACCCTTGGTTTGATCGGTACTTAGGCGGCTCTCGGAGATATCAAAAGCATTTCCAAGCTTTTGCTTCCTTCGACGGTACAATGTAAAGGTCAGAAGTCCAATTGCTGATACTGCAATCATAACCAGAACTATGCCAACCGTAACAGATGTGTGCTTGGATTTCGATGAACTTTGGCACCGAGTTCCATTGCAAGGCAACTTTACATTTGCAGTTTCTGGGATATCTCTAGATAGACCATTAACTCCTGCCCCATAGGGTTCAGGTCTATTGGGGTTGACATGATCCGAATCATTGCAAGCTCTCAAGGATGAAAACCCAACTCCACATAACCCCGCATTTGATTCATACACAAATCCATATTCCAGTCTCTTAAGAGCTTCATTAAAGCAAAGAAAGAAAATAAGCATACTTTAGATTTAGATTCATAATTTCGGATAAATAAAAACAATTTAACAAGGAAATTAACAGCACCAACAAATTAAGATAACCATCAGCAAATCATTGTTACCAGGAGGTACATTCCCAGAGAGCGTATTGTTGTGAACATCCAGAACTTGCAGTGAAGTAACATCAGCTAGTCTAGAGGGAATGGAACCAAAGAGCTGATTAGAGCTCAAATCTAGTCTCATCAACATTCCCAAATCACCTAGACTAGCAGGGATTGCACCCGTTAACTGGTTCGATTGCAAAGCAAGAACACTAAGCTTTTTCAAATCACCAAGCTGTGTAGGTATGCTTCCTGTCAACTGATTGTAACAAAGCTGCAAAACTACAAAGCAGAAAAAACATATGCAAGATAAGCACACTCCCAAGTTTGAATCACCAACAGAGAGCTATTCACATCTAAAGAAAACAGCAGGAAACATCAACTTTTTTATTGCAAGAAAAAACTTGTAAGACTCAACAACAGAGTTGAAGGGGATTGTTTCCCATATCAATATCACAATATGTTTAATTTTTTGTGTACATTAGCAAAATGCAGGAAAAAAAATTTTTGGGTGTCTGAGAAAACAATGAAACACGCTAAAGAGCTAAGCTATCCCTCAGAACTACATCCTGGATATCAGTCCCAGGAGTTTTAATTGAAAAGAATCTCCATTTACACAAGGAAAAAGGTAAAACGTTTGAGGAAAAGAATTAAATAGAGTTCAGAAACAGATACATGAGATTAATAGTGTTGTTGCCCCCTTCATATCCTAGTTCATACCTATGTCTTGCAATTAAAACAGAGGAGTTCAGGTGGTTGGAAATTGTATTTATAGCTGTTTAAAATGTCTTCTACAAAGACGATTTCTCGAAAGAGAAAGAAAAAATAAAAAGTGTTGAGCTACAAAAGTACAAATTCACTTCCCTTCTCATGAATCAACTACTTTGAAACGCTGCAGTGCAAGAGAACCACCATTTGAGGGAAAAGTACCAGAAGGTCCATAACAGGACATGATAGCTAATGGTACAGGAACTAAACACAACAAAGCTCAAATCTTTCAGTGAAACCCAGAAACTAAACATCATTCAAATGCACAAAAAGATAAAAAGATAGAAGCTTTCAACAAGTAACCATTTGAAGTAAAACCCAAAAAGTTCCAACGTTTTCAAGAGGGAAAAAAATAAAACATAACATGTAACCTTGGAGGTTCTCCATCTTGCCGATCTCAGAAGGGATTTCCCCAGAAAGATGATTGACATTCAGATACAAATCACTGAGCTGAGTCAAGTTTGCAATCTCCTTAGGTATGTCGCCAGATAATGAGTTATAATGCAAGTAGAGTCCTGTAAGGTGCTTAAGTCCAGCAATGGAAGATGAAAGCTTCCCAGAGAGACCTTTCCCTTGCAGAGAAATATTTGCAACTTGACCTTGATCATTGCAAGCAACACCTTCAAAGGAACCACCACCACAAGGGTTGCCATTCATGGTCCATGATGAGAGATAGGTGTTGTCCGGATCCAAAGCAGCCTTCAAGTCCAACAGTGATTTAAGCTCATCGTCTTCGACATTTCCACAAACACATGGTGGGTTGAAAACCAAAAACATTATGAGAGAGAAGAGATGAAGAAGTAATGAAGGAACTGAACACCCCATTTTCAGTTCAAGGATGAAAATGAGGTTGAGTATTGAAGTCCTTTTCTTTTTGGTCTCTCTTTAAACTCAAATTCTTGTTGTGTTTAAACCAAAGGCTGTTTTTTACTTTACTTGTTTCTGAAACACTTGAATGGGTAGTGTCTGTTTTCTCCACAAGGCAAAGGAGAGAGGGTGGTAATGGAGGAAGTGACAAAAGTTGCAGAAGAAAATGGACAGGTCAGGAACCAAAGGGTGTGGAGAGAGAGAGAGATATGATAATAAAGGAAGTGAGTGAAAAGTGGTGTTCATGGTGTGCATGCAAGTTCTGAACTGTGATTGAATGTTGACCGTTGGATTTGGTTGGAACATAGTGAGGGTTCTTATGTTGTTTGTCTGTTACTTGCACTTTGGTTTCATGCTCCAAAACCATAGCTCCAAGTATTGGGATGCTACTTCCTTAGATATGTGTCTCTGTTACTACTTAATCTCGTTATGCCAAAATAATATTTTAAAATCTTATCGGAAAAATTTTAAGTGTACCGAAAAATACCGGTGTTCCAGTTGTTTTAACCGTTGATTTTAATTAATATATATTATATATACTTTTTATAATTCAGATCAACGGTTAAAACAACTAGAACACCAGTGTTTTCGGTATATTTGAAATGTTTCCTATAATATAATGCTTTTTCTTGCTAGGTTAAATTAGCCAAAGACATAAATCTTATTAAAGAAGGACAAACGTATATTAACATAATTATGTTGTTATTTGGTACGATCTTGTTTGGAGACAAGTTTGAGGTAGCTGTGCACTGGAAGTTTCTGCCATTGCTTCGTGATTTTGGTAGTATCAGACAGTATAGTTGGGGATCGGCATGCCTAGCGCACCTATACAAGGTGTTATGCATCTTTTATTATTAATAAATAGTAAAATTAATGTGTCTTAATCTTTAATAAAAAAAATCTTAAGTTGAGGCTCAGAAATTGAAAGAACAAATTGTAGAAGAAAAACTCTTCATAATGAATCCAAATAAAAATACAAAAATTCAATCTAAAGAAATTTTAGAACACATATATATAATAATAAATAGAATGTAAGTGAAAGAATGAACAAATAAGTCTTCATCTTATTATACTTAGGCAAAACAGTTTTCAAAGTGGTACTTTCAGTTTCATTCTTTTGGAGTGTGCTGCAAAAGTTAGATTTTATTATGATGAGTGCTGTAAAAGTAAGATATTGTGTGTACCAAAGATTATACAGCAGTATTAGGAAACAGCTACTTAAATTGGGTTTTTTTATTTATATAAATATTAAAAATATTTTAATTTCTTAAATACCCACAATAGAAAAATATTGTCAAAATATACATAGTCAATTTAAGTGAAGCATTTGTGAAATAGATTTTACTATTATTTTGTACATAGCATTCGCGAAATGAATTCAGGCGTGAGAGAACCATTTCTGATACGTCATTCACGAAATAAGAGGGTCCTATTTCTATTTTATTATCTGCGAAATAAAAGATACTATTTCTATTTTATCACCTGTAAAATGAATGAAGCAAGAGAGTATAATAAACAGAGAGCAAGAGTATGAGAAAGAGGTAGAATTAAAAAATAAAATAAAAAAAAGAATAAAATAAATGAAATTAATTTTTTTATGACAAACATGTATAACATGAATATTAATTTGAAGAAGAAGATACATCTTGAAGAAATTAAAAAATAAAGAATAGACGACGCTAAAGGAGGCAGAAGGAGAAAGAAAAAGAAACTAGGACAACACATAATATAATGAGTTGTCATATGTTAAATTAGATTGGGTCTGATCCAATATTTTATTTTAACACTATAATAAAAATAATAATAATAATTATTTAATGAAATTTAATTTATTTGTAATTTAAAGTTTCAATATTGATTTATTATTTGAATATTATAATTTAAAAATTTATTAATATCTTTTTTATTAGTGTTTTTTAATTTTTAAAATTTTTTTTATCAAAGA
>NC_029789.2:145341768-145349147 GCF_000816755.2 Arachis ipaensis | reverse complement strand
CCCAATTTAATTTAACATATAACAACTCATTATATTATGTGTTACCCTAGTTTCTTCTTCCTCCTCTAGTGCTGCTTATTCTTCATTTCTTCTTTAAGATGTATCTTATAATTAAGATTCTTAAGATTCATGTGATGCATGTTTGTCATAAAAAAAAAATTAATAATCTCATTTATTCTATTTTTTTATTTATTTATTTTTTATTCTACTCCTTTTTCGTACTCTTGCTCTCTGCTTACTATGCTCTATTATTTTGCAGGTCCCAATTTAATTTAACATATAACAACTCATTATATTATGTGTTACCCTAGTTTCTTCTTCCTCCTCTAGTGCTGCTTATTCTTCATTTCTTCTTTAAGATGTATCTTATTTTTCTTCAAATTAAGATTCATGTGATGCATGTTTGTCATAAAAAAAAAATTAATAATCTCATTTATTCTATTTTTTTATTTATTTATTTTTTATTCTACTCCTTTTTCGTACTCTTGCTCTCTGCTTACTATGCTCTATTGCTTCACCTATTTTGCAGGTGATGAAACAGAAATGGCATCCTCTATTTCGCAAACAACAAAATAGAAATGAGACTCTCCCATTTCGTAGATGATATATTAAAAAATGGCTCTAACACGTTTGGATACATTTTACAGACACTACGTATAAATTGGTAGGCAAAATCTATACTCCTTATATATATATATAAATATATATAAACTCAAAATTTTGCAAGATATTAAAGGAGGAGTATCTATGTTATTGTGAATTTGTGAATTTTTTTTTAAATATTGGAGTCTAATTGATGTAACCCATGAAAATAGCTAAAAAATCATATTTAATATTGTTGTGGGAGTTTTTGATAGGCGTCATAAAACGTCAGTGGTTTTTAAAAAATTTCTTTTAATACAAAATATTGATGCCGTTTTATTTTTATTTACATAAAAATTATTATTCACCCACAAAACATCATCTATATTTTATGCCTTTCAAAAAATTGAGTAAGAACTATAATAGGATAAAATATAATAATCCTAAAATATCAATGTATATTACCAAATTGTTTATAATATAAAAAAAAAGAGCCAATTTGTGATTGCTATTTTGGTGACATATATATATTGGTTTTAAATATGTAGGATAAATATTAATGTTATTATTAACTTTTTTTAATCTTATTTGTGTCTCAAATCATTTGTTTTCCTTTCCAGTAATGCAAAATAAATATTATGAGCTTTAGATATTATTTTAGTTGAAGGGTAGAATGTGGCTCAATTTTATGAAAATGGATCCTATATGTGCGCTTTTCATCGATATGGAATCAAGGAGGACTAGACATGTATGTGTGGCAGATTTTTGGCAGCTTTTGGGAGAAGAACTCGGACCGTCCGAATTCTTCGTTAGTGAATTTCTCTCCTCGAAAACGCATGGTCCGATTTGAGATGGTAGAGAAAAAAAATTTTGGTGCATATAAATCGAACCTTCCGATATGCTTGAGTTGAAAGATGAACTCGAACGGTCCGAATTGCATGTTGAGAGTGTGAGTTGATGAAGATTGAAGTCGGACCGTCCGTTTTGACTAGAGATGCCAATCTTTTTCATAAACCGAGATATAAAAATGCTGGAATTCGGAGGGTTCGAGTAGCGAGATCCCTAACACCACACCCTGGTGAATACCCTCCCTATCCCATAATGCTGTCAAATTCCACTCGAGCTCCAATAACGAAAATAAAAAGCGGTAGATAGAATGTAGGATGTGAATAACCCCTACTGATATTTATTATCAGGCAATAGTACAATCACTATCTAATATAATGGCAAATAATTATGCCAGTGTTATAATTAGACAGAGTTGTCATTATTTGTTGGGTAAAATGTTATTACCTGAACCACGGTATTATAATTTGAGCAACATTCCTATCTCATTATAATTTGGTGTCTCTTACAAGAAACAAAGTAAAAATGATAATGTCATAAGGGACCAATTGATCTAAAAATTACCTTAAAATTATATATATTTTTTATTTTTAGTCTCGGTAACTTAATTTATGGCTAACTAAAATATTACTTAATCGAATTTTAATAATAAACGAGGAAATAAATGTAGGAAATAAATATGTCGTGTTATGTGGGTCCCATTTCTGACTAGCAAGCTACGTCTGCCACGTGGGCCGTTAAGAGAATGGAGGACACGCGCCGAGAAGAGAGCGTGATAGAGCTCCATGCATGTGGGCACAGATTCCGTCGCATTTAGTCGCACTTTTCAAATTCAAACTGGGTTTCTATCCTCTGCTCCCAGCTCCACCCAAAATGTTTATCTAAGGGACATATAAAAGAAAATTTATGACTTGTAAGTTGTAAAAAAAAATTTTCGGTTGTTCACGGTATCCTCTAATTCGATAGATTAAAGACTAATTCGCCGTAGATCTGAGTTTTATTTAAAAGTTTGCTGTTATTAATGAGTTGTTGCATACACAAAGTGAAATTTAAACCCAATAATTATTTATTCAGATAAATGAACTGACTATTCGATTAAGCCAAATTAGTTTAAGTGGTAACACTTTAATAATGGTCATGATAACCTGAAAAAGCATGTTTATGCAAAAAGGTTTTTTTATTTTTTATTTTTTGGGCCCTAAACAATAGGGTCTTCCATTCATTTGTTTTATTACAAAATATGGTAATACCACTATAAACCATAATTAGTCGTGCTTATTTCTTAATTAACTTATAATTTCGGGTTAGTCAGCACCATCATGTGCTCCAAAATATTGGATTATTTGGAAGATTCTTTGATTTAAATCATTTTTGCTGTTTCCATCCACACCTTCCAAAAGTTAGTACACTATATATAAATTAACTTATATTATATCTATAAACTCTTATTTAATTCTTTTTTCTTTGGCAAATCACATGCACGATCTCAAAATAGTTGAACAGAAACGGTATAGTAATTTTTTTAAAAATTTGAATAAGATGATACATGCAAAACCAAATAAAATAGGACAAAAACGTGAAATATTTGGTTTTTTAATTTGCATAAAGTTATTTTCAATCCGTTGAAATAATAAATTTGACGGATAGCAGATAAAAAAATAAAATTCCCACAGAATATTGGACCACCATAGCATATACATAAAATTATTACTAAACAAGTAACAATTAAAAAAATTAATACTATAATAATAATATTAAAAACATTGCCATAACCGTTTATTCTTTTCATCGGACAAGGGTTAATTAATAATTATTAATAAGAACTTTATATATTTCTAATATTGTGAAGGAATCACAATAATCCAGTTGGTAAGACAAAAGAGAAAAGAAAAGGACCATAATGTTTCTAACATTTGGTTAAGACTTAGAAGAATATTGGAAGATTTCACTAATAAAAAATAACTAATAAGAAGGCAGATAATAAAGTAGTTCCATGTCATTAACAATAAATTAGTAATAGATTGCATGGGTAATACCAAATGGTCCTGCCATTTTCTACTTTGTCTTTGTTCAGGAGGAGAATAGATTCCCCCAACCAAGATAATTTAGATAATTAGATTGGTTTATTTTTTTGGAGATTGGAGCACAATGTGAATGTGAATGTCTAGTTAGTTGAACACCATTGTCATGTATAATGGTTCCATGACTTAGGTTAACTCAAAGAATATCTTATGTGTATATATTTGTTTTGTTTTATATACTAAACCGACACATATTATTTAAATTACATAAAATGTGAATTCATTTACTTTTTAAGGGAGTNAATAGGAGGTTATATGATTTTTAATTTTTTGCAAGAAATTCATTTAAATTTTTCTAAAAAAAATATAATTAACCTAATTAGCATATTACTCTTTTAAATCTTATTTATTCGTATAAAATATAACAAAATAGAGACTTAATATTTGTTTAATTAATAAAAATACAGTACTGTTTATTTAATAAAAAATATTTAACAATAAGGCATCAATTTGATGTACAAATAAAAAAAAATACTACTTCCTTATTACACTTGTACATAATATGATATAATGCAATATTTGGCCATAGATAATTAATTGCACTTTTTGTTTTTGATATTAGAATGGTAAGTATTTTTTTTGAAACGTGAATTGTTAGGGTGTTATTCTTAAATATAAAATCGTTTAATTAAAGAAGTAAAAATTAAATCATTTAATTTATTGAAAGTATAGAAATCAGATCATCTGATATGTAAGAGGTATAGAAATTAGTCCGTCCAATTTGTGCTAAAAAAAAAATAAAAAAATTGAGATACAGAAATGAGACCTCCAATTATATATCTTTCATAATTTTAAAAAATATAAAAAATTATAATATTAAAATATATTACTATTTTTTACTTTCTTACCAACAAAAAAGCGCCAATTAATTGAGTCCAACTGTCCAAGAATGTTAAACACTTAATACAATAGTAATCTACCAGTCTACCCTACCCCAAAAGAAGGTTTTGAGTTTTGAGTTTTGACATATAATATTGCAAAGTGATGCTTTTAAGGCATTGGACCTTGTTATAGCTTTGGGGTCCTATATACATGCCCTATCCACACCACACCATTAATTAGTAATAATAGGAGACACAGCAGAGGGGGTGGTGTTTGTTTAATTTGCCAAAGGCAAGAATGAAAATAAAGAGAAAAAGGCATACATTTTGAAGAAACTTTTTTTTTTTTCTATATATTGAATTATAAGTAGTGAATTATTTGAAGCTGACTTAAACTATGTGTTATACGTTGTTGTGGGCTTTTATAAAATGTTAATAATATTTTGTCTTTTTATAATTTTTTTTTACAACGTCTTACTATTATAACAGTATAAAATACCAAAATAATTAAATATTTTTGTATTTTACATTGAAATTATCTATAGATAAAAATTTTAGCAAATTTAAGAAGTCTAATTTGAGAAAATATGCATGTATGCTTATATTTTGTCTAAAAATTCTTTAGGATAGATATAAAATACTCACAATATTGTTTCTATTTATTTACAAAATTCGGTTTAAAAGATTAAACATTGACAAATAATATAAAAATTCATACAAAAAACAATATAGTATTTAAATTGAATAATCTCTTAAATCAACTTATTATAATAAATGATTTGATATATTATTTGAATACTTTAATATATAATAATTTCATACTGTAATGTGGCTGTGCTATTTCTTTTTCATGTGCTTGTGGATTTATTACATATATGCTCAGACATTTATGAGAAGCGATATATATTTTTTCACATGTGTGTATTGTTGTTCTATATGTAAATAAATGGCCTTTTCTAATTTATATTTCTTGCATACGTATTTCTTTAAATATATTTCTACAAATTAAGCTCATGATTTCCATTTTCAATTATTTGCATTTTAGGGTTTTAGAATATTTTATTATTCTCTAAGCTCCTCTTGGGCACTTCTTTAGATGCTCTGCAGAGACATGAGGCATCTCTTTATGCCAACAAAATGCTACGCTTCACTTTTATCACTCACTTTCCATGGCAAGAAAGTAGAGGTGTTAAGCCATTATTATGTCTTTTTAAGAGAAGGAAAAAGTTAGCTAGGGTTCTAACTCTTCTCTTTTCTCTTCATATAATTTAGAAAAGAGAAAAAGATAAATAGATCCATAATTTTATAATTTTAAGATGAAAAATATTATTTATATACTAAAATCAACTACTAAAATCAGTTATCAATATATTTATATATAAATACATGTGTGGTTTAATTTATTTTCATAATGTATTTATATTTCAATATGTATTTTATACTGGTGACTGACTTTGGTGACTAATTTTAGTGTATACGTAGTATAATTCTTTTAAGATACATAAATTTTTTACTAATTAAAAATATAAAAACATTATTCATTTTTAAAAATGAGATATTTAAATTTTATATATAATATAATTATTTTTTTATTTATTTCGAACGAATTTAGGTGGGTACATGATGATGGAGATTAGTCATAATAAACATAGATCTGAATTGGAGGTGATGATGTGGCATAAAATTATTAGGCATCATTTTCTGATTTCTGTTGGGTAGGATTGGAGCAACTTACCTACATAGAAGGAAAGGAATATGAACAAGTCAATGAATTACTATTTGATTGTACCATACTCCAATATTGTAATAATAATAGTAATAGTACCATATGGTGATGACAACATGCAATTTTCATTTGTATATCTTTGCATGTGATTTACCATTATATTCAAAGGAAAATCTTAGACTTATATGATTCAAATTCAAATTTCTCGTGGGTACGTTCTACTCTTTTCATGAAGCATGACAAATTGTATTACCTAGAATTTGTCTTCATTATTGGAGACAGCTTCTTGGAAGTTTTCCTTTCTGTATGAAGGGTTTTTAATTTGCATGGTTCAAAAGAAGAATTAAGTGGTGGTTCTTTTAGACAAACGATTATATGAAATAATTTAAACATATAGTTTCTTAACCATTAAAATAATTTTATTTTTTCTAACTTCTCTTATTTACTTTTTTTTTTACTATGAAAAAATTTTGATTGGATATATATAAAATACAAATCAAATTCTTCTAAAGTAAGAAGATCATTTGTTTTTTTTACCGAAGATATGGATCGGAGATTCGAACCCGCAACCTCTTAATTGAGTATGGGGAGACTATGCCATTTGAGCTATTGCTTCTTGGCAAGTAAGAAGATCATATTAGTAAAAGAATAAAATAATAATTTAATTATTTTTTAATTAAGATAATAAATTCATAAATAATAGTAGTTATAAATTTAAAGGTGATTAAAATATATTATTTTACCACTTTATAAATTTCTTTAAGAGTTTTTTTTTTTAATAAAATACAGTTTTGTCAGTGCGATCACAAAGCACATCAATATTATTTTTTATAGAATAATAATATTTGTTTATTATATTATTAATAGATGTATTCAGTTTGTATGATATTTAATTTCAAATCGATTTAGAGTAGTTATACCACTATTGAAATATAGTTATTATTAATTGGATGTAATTTCACTTTAAATAAGGGCCACACTACATTTAATAATAAAATTATGAATTAACCTACATTTAATTAAGCAAAGTGAATTGCTTGAACATATTCTCATTTGCTTGGGTCAACATCTCATTTTGATAAAGAATATGCAGAAAGTTTACACAGCCATTCATGCATGTAATACTCCCAAAGAAGAGTATGAAAAAGAAAGGATTAAAAATCACATATACAAAAGGGAAAAAAAGAAACAACCAAGATTCCGAGCATAAAGCTGTAAATGATAACGGTGGCCCAAAGTATCCAATTAATGTGGGGGAAGAAGAATAGTGCTAGATTTATCACATTCAATGTAAGGTTTAGCCGAATTGACATATGCTTTATT
>NC_029789.2:145338479-145341678 GCF_000816755.2 Arachis ipaensis | reverse complement strand
AACTAACTTAAAAAAAATAACAAATAAAAATTAAATAAAAATTTAATATTTTATAAAAAAACATTGTCATTTATTTTGTTAGGACTTAAGACTTAGGAGTCACCAATTTGGTATTTATTCTAAATTTAACATTAAAAATGGGACAATTTACTGTTTTAAATAAACTGACCATCAATATTACCAGAATACACATTTTGCAAAGTGGATATCGAAATGTATTTTTTCCATAAACGATGTAAATCGCGACAGGGATATCGCGGTTTACAAAATGCACGTAATTCGCTACAGGGGTGTCGCGGTTTATGTGTGTTCTGCAGACGTGCATAAACCGTTACAGGGGTGTCACGGTTTATACTTTGTCAACTTTGCCTATAAATACCGAGTAAGATAGTGAGTAGGTCATTTGAGGAGAGTCATTTTCACACTTTCATAAATGGATAGTGAGGAGAGCTTGTTGGTTCTAGTTCACTGCTCTGGTAAAATATAAAAAAAAAAAGTAATAGGCATGGTGTTAAGTTCACGAATAAAGAACCGCTGAGCATTTTTATCCGTTCGAATGATACTTTGTCGGATCTGAAGAGGAACATATTGCAGAAGGCAGGATTGTGTGGGGCCAAGTTGGTGAAGAAGGTATTCTACAAGATTTCGATGGCGGTTGTGTCAAGTGGTGTGCAATATGAAACCTTTGTCATAGGGTCAGATGAAGACATGGGGTCTTGTTTCATTATCTGCGGAGTTTTCCGGAGGTGAGAATACACGAGTTGTTTGCCAAGTTGGAAGACCGTGTGGAAAGTTTCGAGGCTTCAGCACCAAATCCTCAGTTGAGGACGGTGGGGGTGCTTCTACTTCGATGGCGGTTGTGTCAAGTGGTGTGCAATATGAAACCTTTATCATAGGGTCAGATGAAGACATGGGGTCTTGTTTCATTATCTGCGGAGTTTTCCGGAGGTGAGAATACACGAGTTGTTTGCCAAGTTGGAAGACCGTGTGGAAAGTTTCGAGGCTTCAGCGCCAAATCCTCAGTTGAGGACGGTGGGGGTGCTTCTACTTCGATGCCTGTTGTTGCACCTGGTTGTCTTTTACCTGCACCTCCACCTGTTCTAGCACCGGCAGATAGGTCACCTGGTTTGATTACTGGTCTTGTTGGTGGTGGTGAACCGGATCATGTTGAGGACGCGATGCGGGACTATGATTCGGACGATGAGCCCGATCACATATCAGGGGATAGTGAGAAGGAGACTCCAGTGCCCCCACCTGCACCTCAGGGGCCATCCAGTTCTGGGTCCCACCAACAATCGCCACATTTCTCGACGTTGAACCTGGAAGCAATGAGTCAACAACCAGATGATGCACATACCTTCGGATACCAAGGATTACACGAGGGCAATGCTTCTGGGGAATTTCAGATTGGTCAATCTTTCCAGACTAAGGAGGAAGACGTGATGAGTGTTAAGGATTATAGCATTCGTCATGGAGTTCAGTATCGGGTTATTGAATCTGATCATCTGAAGTATGTTGGGAGATGCAAGGAGTATGGAAATGGTTGCACCTGGATGATCCGCGTGGCACTTCGGCAGCGCAAGGGTAACTGGGAGGTTAGAAGGTACAATGGAGCCCACACTTGTCTGGCCACATCGATTTTGAGCGACCACCGACAGCTTGATTACCATGTAATTTGTGCGAGGATCTATCCGTTGGTTAGGGCGGATGCAGCGGTTACCATAAAGGTGTTGCAAGAAGCTACTGAGTTAACCTACGGATTCAGGCCTAGTTACAGGAAGGTGTGGAAGGCAAAGCAAAAGGCAGTCGCCCAGATTTACGGGGATTGGAAAGAGTCATATGCGGAGTTGCCCTGGTTGATCCTTGGGATGCAAGCAACGATGGACGGAACCGTGGCTTTGTTGAAGACTTCTCCAGTCCGTGTAGGTGGTGAGGTTGATGAGTCTACAGAGTACTTTCATCGACTTTTCTGGACGTTCCTTCCATGCGTTGAGGCTTTTAAACATTACAAGCCACTAATCAACATTGACAGAACGCATCTGTATGGGAAGTATGGCATGACTTTGCTTCTGGCTATTACACAAGATGGGAACTCGAATATATTGCCTGTTGCATTTGCACTTGTTGAGGGGGAGAATGCTGAGTCGTGGGCTTTTTTCTTATCCCACTTGCGTCAATATGTGACCCCACAGGAAGGCATTATGGTGATTTCTGACAGACACAATAGCATTAAGGCTGCACTAGAGGCACCAGACAGTGGTTGGAAACCGCCTCATGCATATCGAGCGTATTGCATTCGACACGTTGCAGCTAATTTTGCTCTCAGTTTCGAGGGTCAAGATGCAAGGCAGATGCTCGTGAATGCGGTGTATGTCAAGACTGAGGCCGAGTTTGACTACTGGTTTGATATTATGAGGATTGAGAATCCGGCCATGTGTGATTGGGCCAACCGACTGGAGTACGATAAGTGGACCCAACACCAAGATGGAGGCAGACGGTTCGGCCACATGACGACGAATATATCCGAGTGTGTTAACTCTGTACTGAAAGGGACACGCAATCTGCCGGTTAGCAGAGCTTTTTATCGTTCGAGGACAGACAGCAGAGGCACAATTGGGATCAGGCCAACGGTTTTGCCATGCGCTGGTCAAGGCGATAGAGCGCAACCTGAAAGATGCGAGGTGCTTCATGGATACTCTGTTCGACAGATATCAGTCTGAGTATACCGTGGCTGAGATGACTCCTACCAGTAACTTCTCGCTTGGGACGTATCGGGTTTCCCTAAAAGATCGCACTTGTGATTGCGGGTACTTTCAAGCTCTCCATGCGATTGCATGCTGTGCTCAGTTCCGGTTAGACTGGGCCACCTACGTCCACGAGGTTTATACCACGAGTAAGATGTTCAGCGTATACCGGATGGGGTTTTTGCCCCCTATTCCAGAGGGTCTGTGGCCACCGTACGCCAGTCCTACTATCGTCCTTGATCCTAACATGAGATGGGACAGAGAAGGGCGATCGAGATCAACAAGAATCCGTAACGCCATGGATGAGGCCGATACTGGTCGGCCGAAGCGATGTGGGCTTAAAATGTGACTATTTCATTCACCTTCATTTCTTTTTGGGATATTCACATACCAAAAATATTATGTGTATATTAAATTTAGTTATTAAAATTAGTTACTATATATTTATACATAAA
>NC_029789.2:145333305-145338454 GCF_000816755.2 Arachis ipaensis | reverse complement strand
TATATTTTAATGTGTATTTTACATTAATAATTAATTTTGATATAAATCTAACATGATAATTACTGAATAAATAATTTAAAAAATATTTATCGAAATAAATACTCCTCTCTCATCTTGTTTATAGTGTAAACGAGATAATTTTGTACGTATCTCTTTTATAGTGTAAACGAGATATGTGTAATTTTTCAATTTTTATATATCTTGTTTACACTGTAAACGAGATATATGTATTTATAAATAATTAAATATAATTTTTGAAAATAATAAAAAATATTAATGATTTAAATTGAACCAAACTCTTAAAAATGAAATGTTTCAAATAATGAAAAAGATAAACAGTCCATTTTAAATAATAGAGAAGATGGACTGTCCATTCGTTTACTTTGAAAGTACATAAGTGTAAACTCCGAAAATTAACAAATAATTAACCAATAGATTAATTTTAATAAAAAAATTAAAAATGTTAATTTTAGAGAAAATTAGGAAAGAGCTAATTAAAAGAAGAATTTTGCCACTAATTTCAAAAAAATTGATCTAAAATTAAACCAAACAGGCCGAATCAATCGAACCGGGTCCAATATAGGCCCAAAGCCCAACCCACCAGCCCAATTACCCCCCCTTAGAAGAGCCAACTCTCTTCTTTCCTTCAGCTAGAACGCTGAAAACATGCTCAAGGTGAGGGGGAAAGAACATAACCCTAACACCACAATCAATCTACCGTAACTTTCTGTTCCGAGTTCCGATCGCTGTACCGTTTACGGTCACGCGACCACTGCGTCGAGCTCTACGATTTTACTGGAATAATTTTATAGGTGAGCTACTTTATCACCCCAGTTGCTCTATCCCTTTCTATTTTTGAAATTCATTGAGGTGGTGTTGAGATTTTGTTGGGTTTTGGTACTTTAGGTTCAATCTAGCTTGCGAAACTCATTGGGTTTGGTCTGTTTGGTCTGTGAGTGCAGTAAGGATTCTCAACCCTAGTTAATTTCTTGAATTTATATTTTGGGTATTGAATTTGGGTGTATATGTGTTGTATATACGTATTAGGCTTGTGTACATGTAATTGGAGCTTGAATTGTAAGCTTTGGAGCTTAATAGAGGTTGAGTGCTTTCGTTGGGTGACTTTGGGCCTTTTTGGGTGCCTTGGCGGTGTCTCAAAAATACGTGAAAATCGGCCAATATATGGTTTAAGTTTCTCGTATTTAATATATAATGTTCTATGAAAACTTAGGTTAGAAAACCTTAGGTTAGGTTGGAATGATTAAGCATGTTGAATGTTTAGTGCTTGTGATAATGATTGTTGATATGAGTTGAATATATGTTGGTAACTATAGTTATAATGGAAATATAATGCTATATGGTGTACTAATGAGTGGTTGACAAGTTGGTGATATTGAACATGTATATAAGCATGTTAATAACATTGTTGGTTAAGGTGAGACATTTAAGTGCGAATGTGCGTAACATTAAAGTATGATTGATGTGTGGAGATTTTAGTGTTAGTTTGGTATGGTATGGTATGTTGTTGTGTTGATGGATATAGATATGGTAAGTTGAATTGAGTTTGGGATTTAATAAAAATTGAGGTTTTGAGGTTTTGTGAAAAATTAGCTTTTTGGCCAAACTTTGGCGAGTCATAACTTAGCTTTCGGATCTCCAAATGGTTTCAAACTTATTTTATACAAAAATTGGGTCCGTGAAGTTTATGCCGTTTGAAGAACGAAAGAAAAATCATTTAAAACGAAAAAGTTATGCGTATCAGAAGTTTGAGGTTTTAAATTAAAATTCTGCAGATTTCAGACTTAGCCAAATTTTTTGCTAAAAAGCCTTGCATGCGTACGCATATACCCTTATACGCATTAATTACATTCTGTTTGACACCTATGCGTACGCATACATGTGCATGGGACGCATAGCACCTAAAAAAATGGTGTTTCGCATACGCATATAGGAACCATACGCATGCATTCAATTTTGTCCAGCGTACATGCGTACGCGGACAGGTGCATGCGTACGCATCTTGGCCAAAAAGAGGTAATTGCATACGTATACATATGCATGCGTACGCATACCCCTGTTTTCAGCAAATCACTATTTTGTGTTTTCAAAACCAATTGGACCTCCTAATATTCTATTTTCATATTGTTAAGTTCTAAACTTGGTTAGTAAGCCTAGTAATAGGATGAAGTTAGAAAATTAAGAAAATTTGGAGATGAAGTAAAGGTTGAAAATGATGAGATTTGGGATGACTGTGTGTGGCCAGAATGGTCGAGATGTGTGTGTGGCAGAAAATGGTCGAGATAGCAAGGTTTGGGTGCGATCCCGCCTGCGTGTTAACTTGAAAATGTGTTCGGATGGCAAGTTGAGGACGGAAGTTCCCTCTTTTGTCGTGATGTGGATGTGGAGAAGGTGGAAAGGCACTCTCCTTCGTATTGTTTCCCCCGCATTCTTCTCTGGTTGCAAAGTGGAAAGACATACTCCTTCGATTTGGAAATGCACTCTCCTTCGTGAAACCTCCAGGAGAAGGTGGAAAGGTACTATCCTTCGTTTATGATCCTCCTGGAGATGCACAACCTAGAGACCAATATCTGGGTTAGCTACTAGATGTGTCGGGTTCTAGCAAAGTAACCGACACGTAAGCTCACGGCCAGTAGGATAGACATTCATCATATGTATATGCGTGCTTTGTTTTCTATGCATTAATTGGGAATGCCTAATTGATTATATTCTGCTAACTGTTGTAATTGTTACTTGAACTACTTGTTTTCTACCTGTGCTTGCCTTGTCTGTTTGTTTGTCTATGCGAATTATTGGAGATGGAAGAACAGAAAAAAGGTGAAACAATTTAGTGTTTAAATTAAGTTTAAGTTAGGTTGAATAACGCTTAGAAGATCACCCCTTTCTATGGTTGCTGTTAGTATTTTTAAGCTTTATAGCTTGAGTGTCGGCGTTCTAGGATTGCCTCTGGCATTTCCAAGACCTTATATCTTATATGCGTGTCACCTTTATCATACTGAGAACCTCCTGTTCTCATTCCATATTGTGTTGTTGTTTTTCAGATGCAGATCGAGAGGCACATCGCTAGGCGTCTAGAGCTTTTGCAGCGAAGTTGTTTCTTTTGAGGTTTCTTTTGATCTTTGATATATGTATATATAGATTCTCCTTTTATATACTTGTTTATTTTGTCCCTTCTAGGGGATTATGGAGAACTAGGATTTTGTGTATGTATTCCAGATTTTGGGTTGTGTATATATGTATGTAAATATTCTCCGGCCAGCCTTAGCTTCGCAGGCTAAGTTAGGAGTTTGTTATTCTGTACTTTTGTCCCTTTATTCCCACTTTCAATTTTTTTATATCTATAATCTTTAGATTTTTTCCCACGCAAGTAATCTCGTTTCCTGAGCGTTGCGCTTTTATTTTTGCGATTTTTGTTTCACCTGATTTTTCAAGGCTCCTAATTTATTATATTCTTTCTGCTATTATATGTATATATTTTATTTTATAGGTCGTAATACCACACCACCTCTATTTTACGGTTTAAACGTAAAGCTCGGTGTGGTAGGGTGTTACAATAAGTGCACCGTTAAACTGCCCACTATTAATATAGTTACCTTTCTTTCAATCAAACAGGGATTGACTCTTATTCGTTAATGAAAATCATCCAACCAATCATTCCATCTCCATTGAGTTCTTTATGAGATAAGGTTATTTAAATTATATTTCAAATTTTTATCAAACAAAATTTGTATGTACTCCCATACAACAAATAAAATTTTAAATTTTTATATAAATCCTAATAAAAAATCGTCAATGGATGAAAGTAAGTGAATGAAAGAAACAATAGTATTAATAATGGGTAGTTAGAAAAAAATAACCGTATTAATACTGAGCCACATCAGTTATCACGGTTTGTTAATAGATTCTAATGACTAAATTGTCTAATGTCTTATATGACATTTTTGGATAGAATCCCGCTAGGGAGACAATGGACAATTTGTATAATGGGCTATTGAGTTACAAAATGAACATCTCCCATACTATCTAAAATAACTATCCGATTATACACATTGTATAAATATTCAATTGACTCCTCATACTTTTCGTTTTGGATAATTGAGTTATTTTAATTTTCTCTACCTTTAAACAATGTAACAATGCGCTTAAGATAAACCATGCAAGTCCGACTATGCTTGTTTTTTTTTTTTTTTTTTGGTCAAGTAGATTGGACAACTCCCAATTTTAGGTATTACACCCATGTATTATACACTCACACAACACACTCACACACACTACATAGGTACACTACTAATATGGGTTCTATATTCCTCACTGAGGATTCGAACCCAGGTGCAGCTCCCAACGAGGCAGGTGATGCTGCCATTGAACCAAGGCCTCGGCTGCGACTATGCTTGTTTAGGCTCAACTATTCTGTTTTTTTTGTGTCAGAGGTCAAGATTTTGTCTTTGATACGACATAATTTTTTTTTTGTTTATATCAAAGTATTTATCAGGCTAAAAATCCAATAACTAATCCTTCTAATATTGTAGAGGTACAAAGTGGATAACTCTTCCAAACAAGCAAGTTCCATTTCCATCTTCCAATCCAATGAGTATTGAATCCGAAAAAGATAGTTAAACCCTCATCTATATTTGCCGAGTTGCGTTCCTATTATTCGTCACCATCAGGCCTTCTTCATGACCCACAATACTTGATTATTTTCAGGCCAAGGCTGAAGTTTCTCTATTGATTTTTGATGGAAGGTTGAAGCTTCTTAAAGGTACTGAGTAATATGGACCCAAAAATATGAATAAACCCAATTATACAAACCCAAGTAGATGTGGAAACACTTAACTTTATATAAAAAAAAATGAAAACAGTTAAAGAAATATTTATATTTTTCTTGGTATATATTTAATGTATCTTCTAAATAATATTCACATCAATTTATTCTTAACTTTTATATAATTCTTAAATGTCACAAATGAAAACAAGTGAGAAGTGAGTATAAATAATAAATTCGTTTAAAATATTTATTAAATATTTTTTAAAAAGTGCAAGTATTGCAATATAATATTTTAGTAAATAAATACTCAAAATGATCTATAAAATTTACAGTGTCTGAAATTAACTTATGAAATTTTAATTAACT
>NC_029789.2:145329130-145333099 GCF_000816755.2 Arachis ipaensis | reverse complement strand
TATAATACCTAAATTATTTTTGTTATTATTATTATTATTGTTATTATTATTATTGTTTCATTTTCTTAAAAATATCTATCTTGTCATCTTGTGATATTATACATTTTTTATACCCAAGAATTATAATATCTATTTGTTTTTCTCCGACACATGACAAATATAATCTTACAATAACACAAGTCTAAAAAAGGAAAAAAGCCAGCTCATGAGAAAATTTATCATTAACACACTAATCATACCCCCTAATCTTATATTTGAATGTTTAAAAGTAAAACATTATTTATTATTTTACATTTTGGAGTTTTCTTTTCATTATTAGCCTAATTATTTTTACTAACATAATTAATTAATCCAAATTTTAAAATAGTTTCATATAACTCTGTTATACTTAGAATTTATATAGTTTCAACTTTCATGCATCAACTCACAATTTTAGTTAACTTGAGGGATATGTTTCAGGAACTTTGTATTACATTGCAGATTAAACCAACTCATACTAAGGATCGAACTCTAGAATTTTCGGACATAGAGTTTTTATACCATGTCAAGAAACCATTCATCCCAAAAGCTTAAACTGATAGGAAAAGGCAATATGAATGATTATATCTTTAATAAATTTCCAAATTAGAAAAACCATTTCCTATAATAAACTTTTGATGAGGCATGGAAGAGAAGTTGAAGAATTAAGAGGGCACACTACCAATAAGGCTCTATAAATCAAAAGTGAGTTTGCTTCCAAAGGAAGAAAAGCAAAATGCCTTCATAATGATGCCTTCATATTGTACATGTTTTCTTAATTAACATTTGATGATAAGAACATGGAATTGGTTGATTCAAAGAGTTGGAACTCTCTCAGCAGAACCAGCAATGACAGTGAGCAAGTTGTTGCCAAAGGGGTCACTGAGATGCTTTGCAAGGTTCTCGACGGGGCCTTCTCCGGTGACATAAGCTTGGAAGTAGAAACCAAGCATGGCAAACATGGCAAGCCTTCCATTCTTGATCTCCTTCACCTTCAACAATGCAGCTTGGTCCGGATCCTTTGCGAGTCCCAACGGGTCGAATGGACCACCTGGATGAAGCTTGTCTTCCAAATCCTACCATCAATACATACCTCACAAATTAGTATCTAAACCAGTCATTGTTTAGTTGCAAATTCTATATTTCTGTTTACCAAATAAGAACTTGGTATTGAGACATAAATAAGAGGATTCATTACTCTGCTACTTACAAATGTAAGAAAGGTTTTTGACATAATTGTATTAATAAAGGTTGAAAATCAATTATTCAAATTGAGAACTTTCACATACCAGGCCATTGATAATTCTGTAGTACTCTGCACCACCCAAAAGTACAATCTCAGCGACGACAGCAACAATGAGGTTGATGGGGATCGGCTTCCCAAAGTAGTTCAGCGTTCCACCATCGAGAAGAAGAGCTCCGGTCTGCATTAATTACATATAAAAAATTGAATTGGCTTTATGTTTATATCAAAGTTTATAGTGATCTCAACTCTCAAGTCACTAGAAGAGCCTGTTTACAACAAATAACTTTGCACTTTGTTAAAAAAACAGTGTAGCTATAATTCGACTATTCTAGTAGACTGAATTCACTTTTCTCATAGCAGATCAAAAGGTAAATCATTGCTTAGTACATGTAATTAGTTCTGTAGAATTTCATTTGTTGAATTGAGAGTCATGAAGCTGATATATGATATATCAATGAACTTAAACAAAGTGAAAGGTCTTATAAAGCTTACAAACCTTGAACCAAACAGCCTCAGGACCGCAGTTAGCTCCGAATTTGTTGAAGGCCTCAGGAATGATGAATCCAGCAGCACCAAGCATTGCCCATCTTGCGTGAATCAACTCGTATGCCTGATATCTGCATCGAACCACGAATCGACCCTCAACATTACCAATCAATTAAAATTACCTTAAAGCATAGCTCACACATAAATATATATCAAGTTTGAAACAAAGTGTTAGGACATACTTGGCAAAGTCCTCTGGCTTCTTGCTGAGACCAAAAGGATCATAACCATAGCTGCATCAACAAATATCAAAGAAAAATTAAGCAAAACAAGTCAAAGTTTCACAATGTTTGTGATTCAAAGGGGACTAGCTAGAGAAGAATCCACATACTCTCCGGGCACTTCTCCAGTCAAGTATGGTGGGATCTCGGATCGGTCCAAGAGACCCTCTGGCAAGAAGATCCTTCTGTCAGGACCTGTCACCAAATGGAAGCAATGATCAGAAACTAGTTTCCTACCTTGAATTGTACAACTAGAGTATATAAAAAAAAAAAACTTTGTTAGTTCATTACAAGAACTTAATTAGGACTAATTAGGAGATTATAGGCTATAGCGAAGTTACCCTCCTCTTACTGCTAAGTCAAACTTTGTTAGTTCCTTCTCTTCCTTTCGCTGTTACCATATTTCAACAAATTACATTGTCAAAAGAACACAACCATGTTTATACTCTATGGACTTCTTAGCTACCTTGGTTCTCTCAGTTTATTAGCATATTCTATACCGAATTTCCGGTAAAAGAATACTTGTAATTTAATAAAAAGTAGTTCATGTAGAAGTTTTTCTAGTAACTAGATTAGATATGGTAAAGAGCAAAAGAAAGAAAGGATATGAAGATAGGAGCAACCACTTACCATACCACTTGGCGAGTTCATCATTGGCAGGAGTGACAGCAGCAGCAGCTTTCTTTGAAGGAGGAGGTGGTGCTGCCTTCTTCTTACCAAAGAGAGCCACAGTCTTGAAGGTGGCAGGGCTAGAAGCTGATGGTGCTGACCTTGCTGCACCACTCAACTTGATGGGGTTTCCAAGCATCTCAGACACCCCAATTGAAGCCATGTTTGTGGAAGCTTCTAACAGACTCAGGTGAAGGAAGGAAGGTTGTGTTTGTGTACAAGTTTTGAAGAATGGAAGTAGTAAGGGTGTGGAATGAGGAGATACTATATGCATGGTTCTGGTGGATGTGGACTTGCCAAGTCAGATTCATGATCATGTGATTTGATTGGTCCATATTGGAAAATGGTAATCCAATGCAGGGTTTTGATTGGGTGATATGTGATTTGTGCTGGATGATGGTGCTGATGTGGGTGGATTCTAAGCTTGTGGATTGCTTCACTTTGGATAACATGTTTTATCCAACCCCATACTTGCTTTTCTACCATACATGCCCTTCACCTTCTATGCAACATGGATTCATTTCAGGAATCTGATTTTGTATTTTTCTACAGACTCATCAGAAGAAATAGCTACCACATAATTTTAGTTTTTATTTTTGCAGTTTTAAGTTGTTTTGGGCCACAATTTCATGTACAGAATTTCACATTATTGTGAAGTAAATTATTTCATCAATTCAAATTGGTGGACCCCTTAAAATGAAATCCACATAATTACATGTTGAATACCCCAAAAAAAGGGGTCAAACAAGCATTTCTCTTTTTATTTGCAAACATTGAGGTTACTTTATAAAGCTCACTGGTTACTTAAGAAAATTCAAGAATTCAGACAATGGTGGAACTCAATTTTTAACCAAGTTTAAATAATAATCTAAATGGATATTAATACGAAATTTCAGCATGTCGTGTACGGCAACAAGTCTATAACATGCTGATTGAGTTTGCCATGATTTTAGTGAATAAGACAGATCTTGGTTTATACAAATATACATAAAAGAATTCATAAGACTCTTCCATCATCTTCTCCACTTGTCAATTTCTTTGGTTGTTGCCCTGATAAGCTTCTTAGTATTAATCACAAGGTCATCCACAAGGGCAGTAATCTCATCCCTGTTAACAATAGCACACAAAAAATGTCACATATTACGTTCATACAAAGATGAATTTTGAACAAATAAAAAGATAAAGGTAACTAAGCATAATTAAGCAATGTACTTACTCAGAAATAATATTTCCAGAACCACGGAACGGATTTCCAACATTAGAATACCT
>NC_029789.2:145317637-145329010 GCF_000816755.2 Arachis ipaensis | reverse complement strand
ACCGAATCCAAAACCTACTTGGAATCCTGGAATTCCAGGGCCGAAACCCACACCTGGAATCATTAGAGTACAATGCATAAGATTTTATGATCTCCGAACAGTGTAGAAAATGCGTTCTAATTTAGAAACATTGACTACATCTCTCTGCTACTATAAATTAAAGGATGATATCATTACCGGCAGTGTTACTAGAAAGGTCATGTGCCAAAAGCCAAAAGGCATGAAAGAGAAATCAAATGGCACGGTAGAAACAAGAATCTATAAAGTATGAAAACACATCTCATTCCAAAGCTATTTTAGATTTAAGATATATTTCAAACCAGTGCACATATATGAAAAAACCTTGAGTTGGAAAAGTTAACAAAATATTAGAAGGAAAAATCTAAAGCAGAGTAAGAATCTCAAATTCTCATCTGACTAAATATAAGTCATGAAATTCATTGCCATGTTTGTAAAAAGATATGATTTAAATCCTAAATTTAATTATTACAACCCCTAATTCCCCAAAACAACTCCAAAATTTGTTTAAACCCTGCAAAACTCTCGGGAAATCTCGCAAAAAAAACTCTGGTTGGGGGATGAGTTGCACCGTCTTTAGCCCAAGAGGATCAAAATTGGATGAACAAAAAGCAAATGGGACTATAAAATAAAGTGACTTACTCACATAAAGAAATCTTCACGCGAAGATGATAGCTAAGAACCATTAAATAATTTGACATGATTCGCTAAACTGCTTAACATGTTTACATCTTAGCTATCATCTTCATTCAAATGAGTAGCCACCACAAAATAATCAAGTTGAGCAACTGAGATATAAGTGCAAGGTCCCATTTCAGGTGTTGATAGGATCCCTAAAAAACAAACAAAAACTATGACTTCCATATGTTATTTCTTCCTTTGTTTGTTCTCTCAGTTCATCAGTAATTTGACTAAACAACAACAAAATATCAACAAAGATGCAAGCTTGAACCACCAACAATTCCCTTCTTCTGTGGAGAGCACATTACATTAGAGTTATTAAGTTCAATTCATCAATCATCAACCTTCAAGGTTCTTCCACTATAAAATACTCCATATATTCATCATAACAAACTTGGTTATCACGGAATACAAATACAAGGATCCTAACTTAGAATATATAACATGAACATGCATAGTGAGAATCAAGGAATATGAAATTAAGAATATGAGAATAAATCGAAGGACAGAAAAATTAAAAAAGAGAACTTTGTGCGCAGCCGGCGCCGAGGCCGAAGGCGGGACCAATCTTACCGAAATCGTTGGATTTGAGCTCTGGAAGCTTCCAGATTAAGCCCTTGTTATCTTCGTCTCCGTTGTTCATGATCGTGATTTTGCAGTTACAATTCTTGTGTGTGGAAAGTGAGAATGGAGAATGGAGAGTGCTAGTGTTTTACAAGTATCTCTCTCTCTCTCTACCAAATTCTAATTTGTCAGTCAACTCTCTCTAGTTCTCTGAAAATAAATAATAATAATAATAGGGAAATGCTAGGTAAACAATTACTAACTTAAACAACATGAACAATCATCAATCAAATAAGAATACACTACACCCTAATTAAATGCTACTAATTAAATTTAAGATTAATTTACTCTTTTAACTCTATTAATTCACATTGTTCATACATTATTTAAAAATGTTGTTAATTACCTATACTTTTTCATAATATAATTATAAATAATATTACTCTAAATTATTATTTAATTTAACTTTAATTTATAAAAAAATTTGAATGCATATCATCACTCTAAAACTAAATTCTATAGTTTCTTTGTCTGGTATCTAGTATGCATACTTTGACTTTTTCTTTTTATTTTGATATTAAACATTGACTATTTGCTAAGTATTTGTTCTTACTTCTTACATTAATTTTTTAATAATCTAAAAGAAGTTGATACCGACACTTATGTTGAATCGAGAGAGTATTTTAATGTTAGTTATAATTTTAGTATTATTTTGAGTATTTTAAAGGTTTATTTATTCTACAGATTTTATAATTTTATCAAATTTTTAATTAGATTCTTATATTTTTTTTAATTAGATCTTTAGACGTTATTTTTTTTTTAATTTAGTCTCTACAATGACAAAATCGTTTGAAATAACAGAATACTCTGTTAAAAAATCGAATATTCTTATAATTAGGTTAAAATATCAAACTGAACCTACCTCCAAACTTTCAAAATTCCAAAACTACCCTTAACATTTTGTAGAACCCTAACTAGCACTTGTTCTCTGAAGTCAGTGGCATTTTTTCTCTGTTCGTTGGTGTCATCATCCATTTGTGTCGTCGTCTTCCTTAGCGGCGTGAGTGTCCGTCGTCCTTGGCGGCGTGAGCGTCCGTCGTCCTTGGTCTGTGCGGCATTGCTCTACGCTGTTGGTGGCAACTCTATAACATAAACGGTCATTATCGAAGTCTTTGTTGCCTCCACAGCTTTGGAGTAAGCTCTTCAATTTCTCTTAAACTGAATTCATTGAGTTGAATAATTCAAGAAAGAAAGAAGAACGAAATCGAAAATGGGTAATAAGAAGCAAAAAAAAAATGTAAGTTAATTTACTTGTGAGTTTATCATTGTACTTCCAAGATGTTTCTGTAAATTTTTTTCATCAATTATAAATTTGAAGGACTATAAGATATGTAAAAAAAAAAATTTATTAAAAGTTTGTTATAAAATAGCATAACATATCATGAGGTATAGTGTTAATTCAGGAATGTGCAGAGAAAATTTTGGATTGTTGTCTTATATGTCTTTTCTTTCAATTCAGTCCAATTACATGTACAGTGATTGTTTTCAACTCTTATATGGAAGTGATTGAAGAACTCCCAAAGAGATGAATAGACCTCACAAAGATGATCCTACTCCAACTTTCTTTGTTCAAAAAGCAGGCTACCATGCTTTGATTGAAACTTTTGGTGGAAAGGGCTATCTTGTTGGGACATCTAATGAACTCAAGTCTAATCTTTCTCCAAATTATCCTTTTTTTTTCCAAAGATAATAGGTTATATTTCATTAATTATTAAAAAATGAAATACAAAGATGTCCAAAAGCAGAACAGCATAATAAAAGGTGGGGATTTTCCAAAGACACTACACTGAAGGTATTCATCCAACGGTGCGTGGTCGAAAAACGAAGAAAAATCTTAAAGAAGAAATAATGATAAATCAAATTGAATGCAACTAAGAGCTTGTCTCATGGAGATGACGACCTAAACTGGGAGTTCTTTGGATTTCACGGAGCAACTTGATAGAGCTTGCTAGAATGGCAGACGGCATAGAAGTAGAACCTTCAAAAATCAACTGGTTGCGAGCTTTCCAGCAGTTCCAGCAAATGATGGCAAGCAATTGAGGATTACGGTCAGCATTCTTCAACGGGTTAAGTATCTCTGTTGATGCAGTCCACTATATCCAAAAGTCGTTAGAACTCTGAGGGGGAAGACAATCACGAAGATAACTTTGAGACCACACGTCTTTAATTCTAGAGCAATCGATCAAACAATGAGTGACTGTTTCCGTTGCTTCATGACAGCAAGGGCATATTGGTGATATAGATGGGATGCGGTGATGAATCTGAGCAAGCACCGGAAGTCGGCTATGGAGAACTTTCCAGATAAATAGCTTAATTTTGTGAGGCAAGTTCAACTTCCATAGATCAATCCACGGCTTTTTCTGCTGCATATAATTAGGGCAAAGCTCCAGAGGCGGATGGTAAAATAAATAGCCAATTCTGTAACCTGAAGCTGTATCATATTGCTTGGATTTGTTCAAATCCCATTGCAATTTGTCCCTACTCTGCTGAATTTTAACTGACAAAATCCTGTTTGCAACGTTTTGGGGAAATAATTCTTGAATGAGATTCTGATTCCAATTTCTATCTTCAGTAATTAGATCTTTAACTCTTGGAACCAACTCAGAAATAGCCTGTCTATGTGGCATGTCAGAAATCATTAAAGGATACGGAGGAGGCATCCAAGGATCCTCAAAGGTTCGGATATTCTCACCAGTACCCACAGCCCAATTAAGACCTTTTTCAACAATCTTTCGACCTTCCAGTATGCTCCTCCATCCCCAAGAAGGTAAGACTCCAATTTCTGCCGTTATAGCATTACCATTGCTAAAGTATTTACCTCTTAAGATTTTGGATAATAAGGAAGTAGGCTGTGTTACAAGTCACCAAAACTGTTTGCCTAAAAGCGTCAGATTTTGGATTCTGAGATCTTTAAATCCAAGGCCTCCTTCTTTTCGTGGGTGGGTCATAGTGTCCCAGCTAATCCAAGCCATCCTCCTTTCAGAACCTTTTTGTCCCCACCAGAACTGAGAAAGTAGAGAGTGAATTTCTGAAATTAAACTATCAGGCAACTTGAAGCAAGACAATGTATAAATAGGAATAGCTTCTCCCACTGCCTTAAGCAATACGTGTCTACTACCTGACGAAAGAAGATTGCGCTTCCACCCTTGGATTCTTTTCCGAACCTTTTCTTTGATCATACTAAAAGAAGCCTTTTTCGATTTAGAGACTGTAGAAGGCAAACCAAGGTATTTATCCTGAGCCCCAATATGATTAATATTCATAGAGTTAGCCAGTAGTGTACGAGTAGTGGACGGAGTGTTGTGGCTAAAGAATACAGCAGATTTATTAAGATTTACCCTCTGGCCACTGATGCTTTCATAAGAATTCAATAAATGCAGGATATTTGAACATGCTTCAGGATTAGCTTTACAGAATAAAATGGAATCATCAGCAAACAGGAGGTGGTTGACCTTGGGACATCGCCTATGTATCTGAAGACCCTGAATTAGTCTATTTTGTTCTGCCTTGTGTAGCAAGAAGGAGAGACCTTCTGCACAAAAAAGAAAAAGATAGGGGGATAGAGGATCTTAATCAGAGAATTATCATCAATAAAATTGTTAAAGGTTTCGATAGAAGAAGGAGATTTAGCACCCCCCACCTTTTTTCTCCAATTGATTAGAAATGGCATTAAAATCACCCATTAACACAACCTTACCATCGAACTGTCGGGTGACTGAAGTTAATTCAGCAAATTGAGCCATTCTATGTTGATCATTTAAACTGAGATAAACACCTAGAACACCATAGGGATCATTAGAACCAGCTGTCAGAACTGATGCCGCAATAAAAAATCTACCATGCTGTAAAATCTGAACAGTGCAACCATCCCTCCATGCCATTGCCAAACCCCCTGATAATCCATCCGGATCTACAATAAACCATTCCTTGAAACCACAAGATCTTAGTTTTTCTTCAACTTGTCGAGATTGATTTTTTGTTTCACAGATAAAACCAACCTCGGGGGAGTAGGATTTGCAAATCCCTTTAAGATTGTGGATTGTTAGGGGTCTCCCCAAACCCCGACAATTCCACGAGAGCAGTTTCATATTTCTTTGGGTGCCACTTGAAGGCTGGCACCCTCCACCATCATAGCAATTATACAAGGGTTCTGAGTCTCTGATTTGTTGCTCTTGGTGTAGAGAAAATCAGAATTGGTATTCAATGATTTCAAAGCGACATAAGATATATGGAATGAGTGAATTAGAAAACGGAATGAATTAAAAGAGGAATGAATTGGGAGGTAAAAGGAAAATTAGGGAGCTAAGTGGAAAAGAAATTAAGAAAAGAAAGTAGAAGAAGATGAAAAAGAGTTTGACAAAGAAAAGACAAAGAAATGTGTAACCATGAAGGCGGCGCAGTGAAATCCTAGCAGAGCGTCGGGCGCTAGATGAGGAGTACGTACTCCCACAAATTCTTAAAAATTTGGAAAGATAGGAGTGTAGTTATTATATTGAAACTATGTTTTCTATAGTTTTCGTTTTTAGATTTCAAATTTCAATAACACAAATTACACAATCTTATAATTTTCTATGGTATACCATGATATGATAAAGATACAAACTATATTTTATGAATCCACACAAATATAAAATGTTACATGATCATAATGAATATTTGAATGATGAAAACTGAATTTTATATATACTTATTACTTACATTTCTGTTTTATTTTATCAATGTTATAGGAATATTTTTTATTGAATATTTATAGTTTCACCGAATTTTCAATTAGGTCCCTATATTTTTTTCTTTTCAATTGAGTTCCTGTATATTATTTTTCTTTTTAGGGGTATACAAGTAATTTCATAATTCACTAACATTTTTTTTACGTTTAACGTTAATAAGGACTAAATAAAAAAAAATAATGTACAAGGACCCAATTGAAAAGAAAAAAAGTATAGAGACTTAATTGAAAATTTAGTGAAACTATAGAGACTTGCAGAATAATTAAACCTTTTTCAGAAGATAAATGCTATAGTGCATATTAAATTGTGCCTAACTTACTAAGAAAAACAAATAAATAATATTTAGTAAATTTTAAATATTTTATTTTTATTTTAAATATTTTATTATTTACTTTTAAAAATAAGTTAGACAACTTAGATATTACAATAAAAAACACTATAAAATTTATCTTTTTAAAATAATATATAAATATTTGTGAAATTATATATTATAAATAGTAATTTAAAATTAAAAATAAAATTTGTCTCTCCAATGTTTAGTTTTAATTTAATTAGAATTTTATGTTTTTTAATTATTTTATTAATATAATTATACGAATAATAAAATTTTATTATTTTTTCATTAAGATGATGCTTATATTTTACTAATGAGCTATAATTCAAATGACATAATCTTTTTATTCTCATTTATAAATTTTGGAATCGAGTCTTTGAGGAAAAAAAAAGATGATGCTATATTTTTAAAATGATATTAATTCAATTTAATGTAAATTTCAAATATAGATAAACTCTCAAAATATTCTATTAAAAATGTTCTAATTTAATATTCACATTTTGTATGTGTAGTAATTTATTGATTAGCGGCCAACTCTAATTCACATCCAATTAGTTGAACATAGAAACCCAACAAAATTTTTTTGCTCATAAAAAATTGTTATAAAATCACTACTAACTACTAAGAACTTAAGAGCTGCCATGGAATCTCAACTTCCACAACAGAAACGGTTGTCATAAACCCAAGCTGAGGCCATAAAATATCTTGTCACCAATTGAATGCAACTCTACCAAGTATCATCAACCCCTGTAATGTAATGCTTTCTTTCTATCTCAATCCACTCTTCTCTATTCTGTTACCATTTTCATGCTCTGTGAGGTGGTGAGTTGCGGGTGCCTCCTATTTACATAAACATGGGGATTCCATTAGTTTCTTCTGCACTATGCCACTCCTCTTCTAACGGTGAGTTAATTTACCTTTTTAGTTTTCATTTTTCTTACTCAACTTCCTTGAATATCATCTATTTATCGAACCAATACAACGCCTACCCAAGAATAATTTCCATTTTTTCCCAATGTTTTTTCCTGTGAAAACCATTCTTTCCTATCCTCAGACTTTGAAGCAATTTCAGAAGTTTTGATTTTGGAAAATGGGTGGATTTTCTTTCCTCAATATGATGCAAATTTCTTGCTGCCCACCACGTGTTCGATAAAATGTGCACATGACCGAAAAAGTTACAATATTTTCCTATGCACTCCTGACTCCTCCTTAAAGTCAGAGATTAGTCAAATAATATGGAATTCTTAAACTCTAAGCTAACAATATTAAGCATAACCTCAGGATGCAGAGTCTTGCTGTGTTCATTACTTTCTAATCATATGGTCCATGCCCATGTTGCTTGTTCTGATGTGGTTTGTTACTTGCAGGTGTTTTCACTAGCATGGAGTTTATCAGGACTGAGCTATCAGCTTCAAATTCGTATTCTCTTGGTCTCAAGGTGTTATATGCTTATAGTTTTTAACTGAGATATTTATGACATCTAGATTTCATTGCACTGCCTGGTTTAATTGAAATTTGGTGTATGTGCTAAGGGAATGTAATGGCCAACAAAATTAAATTGCCATGTAAGGTTGTTGACCTATAGACAACTATAATAGTGGCTATCAATTTTGACATGACTTAATTTTCTGATATGTGTGACTGAGAGACGACCTCAAAGAAGTCTTTCGTAGTAGCCTCATCACAATATCATGATTGCATCTTCACTTTAGTTGCTTATACAGAGATAGCACCTAGTACATTTTTGGTGAATTAATTGGGGCCGTGACAGTGCCTTATAGTAGTATTAATTGTTCACTTATGAAACCTGGAAACAAGTCATGTTAAACACACTTAGAGAAAGATTGATGTATCTCAATTTTATGGTTTTGGTCCTGGAGAGAGTTTCCTGTGGCCGCTTGCCCACAAATTAACCACAGAAATTGCTGGAAGAATTTGTTAGGCTTTTCCCCTTAAATATGATATGTTCCTTTAGTTTATCTTCTGTAACAGCCTCGTTAGAACTTACACTTTAGCTTCTTCTTTATTGCAGTTTAAGTATCAACAATTTCACACGGGTGAATCAACAATGTGTAGGACACTATGTTGTGCCAGTAGAAAGCCCAGAGGCGAAGAACGTGTGTGGCGACGAAAAACAACACCCCAGAATGTGGATTTCCCACCAAGACTTCCTAAGAAAAAGAAAAAACCATTCCCTATTCCCTTTAAGGAGATCAGGCAGGCTGCTAAGGAGGACAAAAAACTTGCATTGATGGGAATTGAGAAGCCTCTTGAGCCTCCAAAGAATGGATTGCTTGTTCCAGATCTAGTTCCTGTTGCCTACGAAGTATTTGATGCTTGGAAGCTTTTGATCAAAGGCCTTGCACAGCTATTGCATGTCATTCCTGTACATGGCTGTAGGTAGATTATATTGTTCTCCTTGTTTTTTTTATGGAATGTCCTCATTGATTTCTTTTCGTTTTTGTTTGTTGTAATATGCTTTTCGATTCATGCAGCGAATGCTCAGAAGTTCATGTAGGTCAGACTGGTCACCTCATTCAGGATTGTCAAGGTCCTACGAGTTCAAAGCGGCGCGGCTCCCATGCTTGGGTCAAGGGATCTGTCAATGATATACTTGTCCCAATTGAGTCCTATCATCTATTCGACCCCTTTGGTAGGCGCATTAAGCATCACACACGGTTTGATTACGACCGGATCCCTGCTGTTGTTGAGTTATGCATTCAAGCTGGTGTTGATATCCCAGAGTATCCTTCACGGCGACGGACCAACCCTGTACGGATGTTAGGGAAGAAAATACTCGACAGAGGTGGATATTTAGAGGAACCTAGACCATGGAGCTCTGCAGAGTCCTCTTCTCTACTTGAATTCGATACTTACAGAGCTTCTGAGCGATTTCCATGCCCCCCGTTGTCAGACATACCTGAAATTGCACAAGAAACAATAGATGCATATCAAACAGTTAGAAAGGGTGTCAGGAAGTTGATGAGGAAATACACTGTGAAAGCGTGTGGTTATTGTTCAGAGGTTCATGTCGGACCGTGGGGTCACAATGCCAAGCTTTGTGGATCATTTAAGCACCAATGGAGGGATGGAAAACATGGTTGGCAGGATGCAACTGTGGATGAAGTCTTTCCTCCCAATTATGTGTGGCATGCCAGAGACCCTGGTGGACCTCCCATGAGGAATCAACTGAAGAGATTTTATGGCAAGGCTCCGGCCGTGGTCGAAGTTTGCATGCAAGCCGGAGCTCACTCCCCGGACGAGTACAAGCCCATGATGAGACTTGACATTGTAATCCCAGACAATGAGGAAGCAAACCTGATTGTATGATTAGATTTGAGTAAATGCAGGGCTCTTATACATGCATAATCATGATTCATCAGAAATCAGAAAATGCTTGATCCATTCAGTAGAAGCTAGCTGCTTCTGTGCATCCAATTTTAGTATGTATATATAATATATAATATATAAAGTAGGTTAAATAAGAATAAACTAAATTGTGAATCAACAATGTGTAGGACACTATGTTGTGCCAGTAGAAAGCCCAGAGGCGAAGAACGTGTGTGGCGACGAAAAACAACACCCCAGAATGTGGATTTCCCACCAAGACTTCCTAAGAAAAAGAAAAAACCATTCCCTATTCCCTTTAAGGAGATCAGGCAGGCTGCTAAGGAGGACAAAAAACTTGCATTGATGGGAATTGAGAAGCCTCTTGAGCCTCCAAAGAATGGATTGCTTGTTCCAGATCTAGTTCCTGTTGCCTACGAAGTATTTGATGCTTGGAAGCTTTTGATCAAAGGCCTTGCACAGCTATTGCATGTCATTCCTGTACATGGCTGTAGGTAGATTATATTGTTCTCCTTGTTTTTTTTATGGAATGTCCTCATTGATTTCTTTTCGTTTTTGTTTGTTGTAATATGCTTTTCGATTCATGCAGCGAATGCTCAGAAGTTCATGTAGGTCAGACTGGTCACCTCATTCAGGATTGTCAAGGTCCTACGAGTTCAAAGCGGCGCGGCTCCCATGCTTGGGTCAAGGGATCTGTCAATGATATACTTGTCCCAATTGAGTCCTATCATCTATTCGACCCCTTTGGTAGGCGCATTAAGCATCACACACGGTTTGATTACGACCGGATCCCTGCTGTTGTTGAGTTATGCATTCAAGCTGGTGTTGATATCCCAGAGTATCCTTCACGGCGACGGACCAACCCTGTACGGATGTTAGGGAAGAAAATACTCGACAGAGGTGGATATTTAGAGGAACCTAGACCATGGAGCTCTGCAGAGTCCTCTTCTCTACTTGAATTCGATACTTACAGAGCTTCTGAGCGATTTCCATGCCCCCCGTTGTCAGACATACCTGAAATTGCACAAGAAACAATAGATGCATATCAAACAGTTAGAAAGGGTGTCAGGAAGTTGATGAGGAAATACACTGTGAAAGCGTGTGGTTATTGTTCAGAGGTTCATGTCGGACCGTGGGGTCACAATGCCAAGCTTTGTGGATCATTTAAGCACCAATGGAGGGATGGAAAACATGGTTGGCAGGATGCAACTGTGGATGAAGTCTTTCCTCCCAATTATGTGTGGCATGCCAGAGACCCTGGTGGACCTCCCATGAGGAATCAACTGAAGAGATTTTATGGCAAGGCTCCGGCCGTGGTCGAAGTTTGCATGCAAGCCGGAGCTCACTCCCCGGACGAGTACAAGCCCATGATGAGACTTGACATTGTAATCCCAGACAATGAGGAAGCAAACCTGATTGTATGATTAGATTTGAGTAAATGCAGGGCTCTTATACATGCATAATCATGATTCATCAGAAATCAGAAAATGCTTGATCCATTCAGTAGCTGCTTGCTGCTTCTGTGCATCCAATTTTAGTATGTATATATAATATATAATATATAAAGTAGGTTAAATAAGAATAAACTAAATTTTGGAGCTTTGAGCTTTTGATTGTATTCTTTGTAGTAATTTATATATT
>NC_029789.2:145312658-145317590 GCF_000816755.2 Arachis ipaensis | reverse complement strand
ACAAACTACATTAAAAAAAAAAACTCATAATTATAATTAAATTATAGATTTTATATTTTTATTTACATTAAGATCAAGGGAATATATGTTTAAATCAAATTCATTAATTTAATATTCAAAAGAATAATTTCATTTCGTTTAGATAATGTGTGTTAAAAAAATGTATAACAAAAAACATGATTGTAGTTGTTTGGTTTTTGCGTATGAATTTGGATCAGTTGATCGGTTTTCATCAACCTGACCAATCCGATGGAGAATGACTTCACACTTTAATAATTATATTAATATTAAGAATTTAATTTTCATACAATAACGAGTTTTGTATAGTATAGTATTAATATGTTTAAATTTAAAATAAATTAAAGCAATTCTAAGTTCTACTTATAACCCTGGAATTTTGGTACATTTATGATGCTGTGGGTCCTTCTACTTATTTACAAATTCATAAAGTGCAATGATATACTTATTGACTACGTAAGATTCTTTGTCCTTTTTATCTAACCTCTGCAACAAATCAATTAATATAAAAAGAAAAATATTATTCCTCTCAAAATCCTCGCGTGGACGCATTCAATGTGTCTGTTTTAGACTTTTCGAAGAAACCCAGAAGCAGAACGAAAAAAAGACAGCAATTTAAGAATATAGCTATGACTACCTCAAAGGGAAGCTGGTCTTTAAAAGTTGTTGTTCCTTCAATTATTGTTCCTCTGCTTTTATCTCTCTTGTTTCTGAAGCTTATGCCAAAGGAAACTGCCATGAAATCCTATGAGATATTTGGGGTTAAGATCGAGAAGAATCCACCTCAGTCCAAACTCACTGAGCTTGGTGTCACAACTTGGAAGACGTAACTATCTTTCTACCCTCTCTTTACAAATTATGATCATCTTCTTGATTTGTTTTTCTTGCTTATAATGATCTGTGTAATGAAAAGTTTCAAGCTTTGTTATGTAACACATTTTGGGTCTTGATCATTTTTCTGTTTCACTCTACTGTTCTAAAAGTAGCTGCGGAGTAGTAATAACATAATTTTGCCTTATTTTTGCTTATGGTCATGTTTCTGCTGAAAAGTTTGAAGCTTTTTGTATTACAAATTTTGGGTCTTGATCAAATTTTGTGCTTCAGTATCCTGTTTCAGAAGTTGTTTTGAAGTGGTAGTAACATTTTCTGATTTTCAGCATGTGTTGAAAGCAATCATTGTGGTTTTCCTGTGTTTCTTAGGAACAGAAGAAACACCTTTATTGGGTGAATTGTTATGACTTCCTTTCTTGTTAGGTGATATTACACAGATTCTATAAAATAAGAGTATTGTGTGCATCTAAGTTAAATCTTAGGGGAGCTTACAGTATACTTTTACAAATGGATGAGTATCATATCATTTAATTTCAGAGGAAGTGTATGCATTTTACCCCCATTTTGTTTCGGCGAATGCTAATGCACTTCGGAGAAAGTACTCAAGGGAGCTCTCCCTGAAAATTAACTTGCTATTAAAGGTGTAAAACACCCTAAATCCTAAATCATAACTCATAAGCTTAAGCTAAATTCTAAATTATAAATTCTAATTCTAAACCGCTGATATAAAATATAATAAATGAAGAGTTGAGATTTGTTTAATTAACAATATGTATAGCACTCGTTACTAAGTAAGGAGTGTTTGAGGTTGAGCCTTTTATTTCATCAGTGGTATGATTGATACCATCAGCAGGCAGAAGTTGAGATTGAAGTTTAGGAATATGTCATTTAAAATTGCCTAATACTGCTAAAAATTTTGCAGAAATCCATGTCAAGATGAAACTTCCCTTGCTCTTGATTTATGATAAATATTTGTTCCATGTTGTTTTTTTCAATCCAAATATTCAACAGATGGGAAGGTGGTCCAATGAAAATTCCATGGTCATTTGAAACTGAAGAGACCATGTACCTGCTGAAGGGAAAAGTGAAGGTTATTATTGAAGGTTCTGGTGGTTCTTTTGAAATTGGAGGTGGTGATTTAGTTGTCTTCCCAAAAGGAATGAACATTACTTGGGAAGTGATTGAAGCTGTTAAGAAGCACTACAGCTTGAAAAAATAATGCTCTTAACTTCATGTAATCCTGCTTCAGTTTTATGACCTAATTAGTAATTAGTATGAACTTTGATGCAGTAATAATGTTCACCTGAGACTGCAGTTCTGTTAGATTTTACCTTTTGACAAGGAACTTATTACTAATCTCTAATTTTTATGTTAGATTTTACATATTCTTAGTTGGTTTCTTGGAATTAGAGGTAAATCACATCTTCTATAAAAAGTACTTAATATCATGCCTTCAAGGGTGTTTATATCAAATTACATCAAAATGAAAAATATAAGAATATGTAAAGTAGAGACCATGCTTGTTTGATGCAATAAATGATGTCAATTGGATAAGATGAGTATCATGTAAAAGTTAACAGATTGTATTTTGGTACAATTTATAGTACAATTGGATAACTCCTGGACTATACAAACATCTTGCATCCCATTTTTGGTTATCATCAAAATCCATTCAAATAGACTTGTCACAAGACATCAAGTTTGCATGAGAATAAAACATTAGCTGAATTATTTTTGAAACTTGTTCCCATATACATAAAAAAAGAAGGGAATGGCTTCAATAACAAAAGGGAAAAAAGGAAAATGATATGACATAAAGAACCAGAATCAATAGAGCCTTTCAGTCATCCTTTGATCTCTGTTGACACCAGCAAGAGAGAAAATGTCTTCAATCACAACATTCACACTCCCTCATAAACCAATTGAGACTTTGTATAATGTGCTGCCTAAATTAGCAATGCTACACTACACCTTTCTTTTCCCTTTTTTTTTTCCTTCCTATCAAGTGAACTTAAATCAGTAGCTATGCTGTTATACAAGGGGATAATTACAGCAAATTTTCAAATGTGATCTTTACAAAATAACAATGGTAAATTATACACTATATATTTATGGTTAACTATAATATTACAAGCTCATGGCCCTTGATGAAAGCTCTGAATCTCCATCTTGTGAGTCTGATTCAGCTAAGTTAACATTTTCCTGAAAAATATCAGACAAATTGGATTAAAGCTTCCTACTATAATATAATTGTGTCCGAAAATAACTGTAGAATATTCAACATTATATGCATCTGAGAAAATAGAATGGTGATTTTGAAGTATCTTTGCTTCTTAAGATAAGTTCATACCTGTGAATCCTTCGTCTTAGCGAGGTATTTCTCCAAAGCATTGTCTCCACGAAGAATTTTTCCTCCACATCCAGGGGTGTTTATTGATCCTACTGACTCTTCATCAACAACTACTGCATCGATTCGATCATCTCCGGTCTTAAGCTCTGGAACCTGTTCCATGTAAGCATTGAATGAATTAGTTCAAAAACCATAGAGGTGGTGATAGGTTTATGTACTTGAAGATACTTAGATATCCAAACACAAACAGACCGATTCGTACCTCAAACATTGTGTCGGTTAAAATACTTTCGAGTAGGGCTCTTAAACCTCTGGCACCGGTATTTTTGGCCATTGCTTTCTGTGCAATCAGTCTGAGAGCTTTATCTGTGAAATGTAGCTTTACCTGAGGTGTAGGAGTGAAGTTAGAAACAAACCGACCTCTCTTAGTGCGCATATCTTAACTACTCACTTCTATTCATATTGAATGCATGAATAAACACAGACAAAACAGGTCCATTTGTTAGAGAGATGCTTACGTCATTCATGCTGAATAATTTCTTGTACTGCTTTCCAAGAGCATTCTTTGGTTCTGATAGGACCTGTAAATGCAAAAATACTTTTATATATACGTAAAGGTATAATTCTTTCCTCAAGTAGGCTTGCGAATTTTCAGTTACAATTAAGCATTACACATGACAGAAAGTCTAAACTCAACTAATTAAGCTTATGCATCATGCTTTAAACAGCATATAGAGAATTTTGTTATAAAGAATAAATTTCATGATAGTACTCTCGAAATGAAGGCTTATTATTGGCTTCAGGAGGCTAAAAATGCCAAAAGGGTTCTAACTTGGAGCACTAAAGTGAGTGAAATCAGAAAAGACTATGATCAAAGACAACATAAACAATGAATGAATACCATCATAAGTTGCTCTTCAGTTAAAGCTGTCAAGCTCACTAAGATGGGAAATCGTCCAATAAACTCTGGTATGAGACCATATGCAATAAGATCGGAACTCTCCACCTGAAAATTATTAAAATCAACTTATAGAATAATTTTGAAAGTTGTTGGGTATGAAAATTTCATTATTGATTGCTCAAGTGTCTTATCTATTGATATGCTCTTCTGGAAAATAGTGAGTGTAGTTTACATTCAGTAGTAAGACTCGATTCTCACCGACTCAAGTAAAGATGATGTTAGCACAGCATCAATTATTCCACCAGCTCTCATGTTAGCACGAACTGGGGCTCCGAAACCAATAGAAGAATCTTGACGTCTGGTTTATTCGTTAAATAATGAAGTTAATTAATAATCTGGAAGAAATCAATATGTATGCAAAGCGTCTCCGATCTGTGAGCAAATATTTTTGTAATACAATGGCACAAAGGATTTTACCTCTCTGAAATGGTCTTTTCAAGATCAATAAATGCTCCGCCACAAATGAAAAGAATATTCTTTGTGTCCATCTGCATATCACCAAAGAATGAATGAAAGTTAATTTAAATGGGAAGGAATGATAAGGTGTTTTTCTTTCCAAAACAACATACCTGTATGTTATCACCCCGCGGATGCTTCCTAGCCCCTTTCTCAGGAACATTTACTATCTAGACAATAAGAAATCATTCCAAGTTTAGGATTAAGGTCAAGATATAAGGCTTCCTAATAACAGCAGGACCGTGCATAATGAACAATGAGTACATTTAGCAAAACTCAGTAGAAAGCCGAAAAAAACTCATTTACTTACAGTTCC
>NC_029789.2:145307904-145312052 GCF_000816755.2 Arachis ipaensis | reverse complement strand
GCTGATATTTAAGCTCTCAGCCTGTAACATATATCAGAACGTTTAATATCTATAGGATCAGAAATAACAAACACGGGAAACTAATTTGCTAACAACCTTCTTAGTTATCTTGTCAACTTCATCAATGTAAATTATCCCTTGTTGAGCTGCTGCAACATTGAAATCTGCTGCCTACATTGCAAATGTAACCACTTCAATGATGAGGAGACGTGTACGACTAGAAACAATGAAACATTATGCCTGAAATATCTAAAACAAAGAAAGAAGATGGCACAATGCAACGAGCTTCCACTATTGTAGGGGTGTGAAATGTATGAAAAAATTACTATATGTCATATGATTGGAACCCCAAATACTATATGTCAAGGAAAATTAAAATCTCTTTAGTGATACTTCCAGAAAGAATGCAAACCCCTAAGAGGATCGATATGTATGATCCAGAGTAGAGATTCCATATATACACATTGAATCCTCATTTCAAACTTCAAATCAATGAACATCTTTTATGTGGACAAGAAACTTTTCTGCAGAACAATGCACATACCGCAAGTAGTTTGTACAGTATTGATTCAACATCTTCTCCAACATAACCAGCCTGCAATTAGAATTTTTCCTATTGTTAGGTCAAAAACAATGAGGTTCTGTCTTAGTGAAAATTGATTGCATCAAGCCAGCATACCAAATACGTCTATATCATTCACACAAGTGAAAGGCACATTTGAATGCTTAGTTTGCCAAATTCTAACATGACCGAATCAATGAGTGCATACTTGCCTGTGTTAAGGTTGTTGCATCAGCAATGACAAACGGAACATTCACAAATCTAGCTAGTGTTTTCGCGAGTAGCGTCTTCCCTAATTGATGAAAGTTCGTTAGCATATCATAGTAGATATGTTCTAATTTCATATATCAAAATGAAAAAAAGGCAGCAATGTAGATGACAATAATTATCAATTTACAATTAAATGGGGGAAGGAGGAAGTGGTTTACCTGATCCTGTTGGACCCATGAGAAGAACATTACTTTTTTCTAGCTCAACATTATCGTCATCATCTAACCCCTCTGAAACTCCAGGATCTGCCCCTGACCTAGTGTTGAAATTCACCAATTCATTCAACCATGGCAAATAGATAACAAAAAAGACTAAACTATGAGATTTTTGGTTTGGAAATTCCAAATATGTTTATGATTCTTTCCTTTCCAAATTCAAAATATGAAAATGAAAAAGGACATTGCAAGAACTAAGTCAACTAACCCTTTCTGCAAAGTGGAATGGTATATTCTTTTATAGTGGTTATAAACAGCTACAGAAAGCACCTTCATCAGAAACATAAACCATTAATGAGACCACAGTCAAAAGCCAAAAGTTAGAATAGTACATTTACATCAACTAACACACTAGGCCCTTCTTTTCATGGGATCAAAACTAAGAAAATGATGAAGACATCACTGACATATTTATATGCAAAAAAGTTTTCTTTCAATTCATTCTGCTTAGCCAATGATTCAAAAAGGGAGCAAATACACACCATTGCTAATTACTACTATGCCAAAATCAAATATATCTCTAAAAACAAAACTGGATTAAAATCAGAAACTAATGTTAATTGAGGATACCTTCTTAGCTCTCTCTTGTCCAATTACAAACTTGTCAAGTCCCTTACAAATCTCCTTTGGGGATGGCAAATCCTTACCCAAATTAGACCCTCCCCAAGAAGTCTTCTCTTCATTTCCGCCACCTCCACCTCTACCGCCAGAGCCACCTTCCCGGGACCCCGGAGCACGCATATTCATCCCATGCACGAAAGGCGGCCCTGGAGGATTATGAACAGCCAAACCATTCACATTGTTACCACCTGGTGGTGGAGGCCATACCTCAGGTGGCTCCCCGCTATTACCGCCACCATTGTAGGACCTTAAAGTGTCCCACAATGAAGCCTCAAGCCAGCTACCACCACCACCATTCTTAGAACCATAATCTTCACCATCACCACCACCATGACCACTACTATTTCCACCACCCTCTTTACCACCACCACCATTCTTCCCATGTGTGATCCTCCTAGAAGATTGAGATTTGCCACTGCCATTGCCATTGCCATTGCTGCCACTATTAGTTACCCTCCCAATCTCCACAAAGGTACCTTGCAATGGTGAAGTGCTGAAAGGTTTAAAGTAATAAGCGGTTTTGCAAGTTGGACACAGATTCACCGCTTGGTAACCAGCACTACCAGCTTCTCCACCACCATTCACAGGAACATGTAGCGCCAAACTCGAACCAGAACCTGAATCAGAATCAGAAGCTGATGTGGTCGGAAAATGGCGATTGGAGAATACGAGGTTCATGTCCTTGCTGCAACGCGGGCAGTTTGCCTCTGCCCGAATCTTCCGGATCGGGTTGTCATCGGATCCACCCCGGTCCCATTTGTACCGCTCCTGAACTCCGACGAGTGCCTCCCGCCGGCGATGATGTCCGACCCCGCCAGTGATGTGGATATGGTGATTCAGATGGGTCGAGATTGGGCGCACACGGTTGAACCGGTAATTCAAACCGGTTCGGTTCCGAATTCGGGTCATGTTAACCGGAGAATCGACCAAATGGGTGTCGGAGAGTGACGCCACTTCCTTCACCTTCTTCCATCTCGAGAAGATTCGTGACATGGATGTTGAATTTTGATTGATTGAAACACCAAAAAAATTAAAAAAATAAAATAAAAATAGTAACTCTGGGATTATACTAACAAAACAATCACAGAATTGAAGTTCGTAGAGTAATGTTTTCGACGGAATTGCATTTGTTTCAAGGACCCAATTGAGAAAAGATTGCAGCTTTGGATCTATGCATCTGAATTATATAGTGGGTATAAATTTGAGTTGTTGAAGAGAGAGAGAGAGAATGAAGGGAGAGGATTGAGCAATAAGATAGAGTTGAGGAGTGTTTCTCGGTGAAGCGAAAGAAATGGTGTGTGAAAAATGAAAGAGAGAGAAAGAGATAGATACAACGATAGATATAACGCACACACACATAACATACACTCGTCTTTTTCTAAGTTGTTGAGGGTAAGTGGGTGATGCTTATTTTTTATGTGATCTGAATTCTGAAGCAGTTAAAAAGAAAAAAGAAAAAACTGAAACCGGTTACTTGCTTCTCATCTGTGAATCTGTGTGTGGTATGTTACTTTTTATTTTTTTTTGGCTAATTTTTGACAACTTTGACCATATCCTATTTTTGTTCCTTGTAAGTCACACATTGCTTCCTTTTCTGTGCTTCTTTCTTTTACTATCATAGATAGATTAGAGGAACTTGCCATTTTGCAGCCATAACCGCTTTCTTTTTTCTGTTTTGGATCCCGCTAGGGAGATAATGGACTATTTGTACGATGTGTACAATGGGCTATTGAGTTATAAAATGAACATCTCCCATACTATCTAAAATAACCATCTAAGTACTAGCGATAATAAACATCTTCCCAAAAGCTTAAATTGATTTTGGAGTTCACCAAGATTTGAACTCTTGATCTTTTGGATCTAGCGCTTTAATACCATGCATGATACCATTCATCCCAAAAGTTTCAGCTAATAGAAAAATGTAACATTAATAATTATATCTTTAATATTCTCTAAACTTCCATTGTACACATTGTATAAATATTCTATTGATTCCTCATACTTTTCCTTTTGCTTTTTATGGTGGTCATACCATAATCCAATACACAATCAGATTTAAAGTGATGTCATCTAGACCAACACGTCCAATTTTAATAGAGGTTGAACACAATGACAAAAATTATTTTTAATATGAAAATAGAGATAGTATTTTGGTTGAATATTGATATTTGAAGTATATTACAGTATTGTAGAACTCATTCAACACGCTCTCCACGTATTTCAATACGCCCTCGCCCTCCACCTGTTGGCCAGGATGTTGCCACGTGTCCAGCACGCCTCCACGTATTGCAACACGCCCTTCACGTGTTGACTTTTCACCTACAAAATCCATACATATGTAATTATACCAAATAATTCCATTTCCAAAAAAAATACCAACTTTTTTTTCATATAACAAAAAATCAGCCACACAATGATGTGGATTTAATTTTATTTATTTAAATAAATAATATTTAATTATTTTTTATAACTCTCTTAAT
>NC_029789.2:145304427-145307822 GCF_000816755.2 Arachis ipaensis | reverse complement strand
ATATGACATATGTCATTCAATTATATATAGTTTTGTAATTAATAAAATATATATTTATTATTTGTGAATTTTTTTTGAATTAAAATATACAAATATCAAAATAATTTACACGCAATATTAACTCATTTAAGAAAATTTTGGATACCAACTCATAAGGTAGTTTGGCCAATAGCATTTATTTATCATCGTATAAGATTGCGTGTCAATTTTCTCATGTACGTTCGTATTCAATGACCTTTTATAGTTGTGATTTTGCGTAGGATTACAATCAATCATGGATACTATTGTAAAATGATTTAATTGGCAGCCTGATTTTGAGATATCACTTCTAGTTCTGTCACGAATAATTGTCTGCTTGATCCAAGAAAAACAAAATGTCCCGGAAAAAAAAAAAAGTCATATTTAAAAAAAAAACAAAAAGAAACAAAAAAAGATTTTTGGATTGGGTAAATGCGTTTTTATTGAGAAAGAAGGCTTGCAAATGATGTTTCATCATCTGTTTAAGAATAGTTAATTTTATCTTGCAGTTTTATAGAAGGTAAAAATTTATATGCAGTTAATTGACAGTTAAAATTAATAAAATAATTTAATTGATTTGACAAAAATTTTATTTAATGACTCTTATCAATTTTATATGTAATTGATTGTACATAAATTTTTATTTTTTGATAGAAAATGTCATTAATGTACTTCCTTGGTCAATAGTCATGACACAACTTCAGTACTTTTATTTACTATTTGTTCTTCACCATATTTAAAACAGATAAGTTAAAAAAAGTTAATAGTGAGATTAGTTCTTACTTCTTAAAAGATAAGATATTTTATAAATTCATTTTTAAAATATTTTTTTAATTAAATTGGTCCTTTAAAAATTATAAATTAATCATATCTGTGTTTCAATTACTTTACTCATAATTTTCGTCAATAATTAACGACGTAAAATATTAACTGATAGCATACATGACACATAACATGTTCAATTAGACGTTGACTAAATATATTTACGAACCAACTTGGGTTGGTCGAGTGGTCTGCTCACTCGTCCGCTTAAACAAGTGTCGGGGGTTCGAATCCCGCCTTGTGCATGCAGCAACCCATTGGCCAGCGGCACACCCTTAAATGGAGCTCAGATCTGCGACAGATTAGGAATAGAATTTTTGTAATTGGAAAAATGACTAAATTAATAAATTTTCATAAAAATATTTAATCAATATCCAATTAGAAATATCAGGTATTATATATGTTATCAATTAACGTTTTATAACATCAATCTTTAAAAAAAAAATTTGTTAATGAAATTATTGAAAGACAAATATTATTAATTCACAATTTTTAAATGACTAATTTAATTAAAAAAATCTTTCAAAAAACAAATTTAAAAAATATATTATCTTTCCAAAACTAATTTAATTATTAACTCGTTAAAAAACACCATGATTTATCACTTTTACACTTCTAATATTGTTCAAAATATCAAATTAGGAATATAAGCATGTATCCAATAGAAACATATACAAACTTATAAACAAATTAAAAATATAACACTCAAAATCACAAAAAATGATACAACAACTTTGGTTTACCGGGTCAAATTGTCCTATCCTAACAGAACTCACCAAATGTCCAAATAAACTATATAGATTTAATAGACTATATTTTTGGTTTTTTTTTTCTTTAACTTAATAAGTTAAAAATTAATTCATCGTAAATTTGAGTTTTATTTAAAAATTTATTATTGATCATTGACCAAAAAATTACTACATGCACAAAACAAAATTTAAACTTTCGATTTAAATAAACTAACGAACTAACCACACTAAATTAATTTAAATTAATTTTTTTGTTATGAATTTATTCTGCTGATGTTTTTTTGTGACAGATTAAGTGAATTGATCCAACAAAACTAGTCTTTTTTTGCTACTTTTAACTTATGGTCTACGCCAACGAGTTATAATTCAAATGATATAATCTTTCTATATTCACCTAGAAGTCGTAGATTCGAATTTCATTTCTAACTTTGATTAAAAAAAAAACACTCAGGGTGGTCCACCGGAAAATATTAATTAATATCTAGATTTATAATGTAACATGTAATATGTAATAAACTAATAATTGATAGAACGGAAATGTTGTGCATCCATGTATTTTTTACATGGTTGTTAACTAGGTAATTTCTTCCACACGCGCGTCCGCACTCCTTATTTATTTGTCATACACGCGCTACATATAACGTGCTGCAACCGAAAGTCTGCTCGCGTTCTTCCTTATTGATATGCATTGCCTTCGTCGTTCTCCTCTGGTCGCGTTCATCTCCTCGTTTTCTTATTTAGATCTGGTTGCATTTATCTTCTTCCTATTCTTCTACGTTTTCTTCTTTGATCTGCACTTTTGAATTGAAACAATAAATAACTCAACTTCAAATCAATAGAGCGATTTGGATTACTCTTCTGAAACGAATCAAACTGACAAAGTTTGGATTATTCAATTTTGAATCGAATTGAATGGAATGCAATTGCTAATTTGAATTGAATTAAATGGACGGAGGTGTACTGAATTGAATTGAATTGATAATATGTAAATTGTAGGCAGAGTTATTTGAATTTGATTTTATATAATGGATTATGTTTCGTTCACTCAATACTATACAATTGTTTCACCACTGAGTACTGTGTTCGGTTCACCATGAGTACTGTGTTCGATTCATTCTGCAGAAAGTTGTTTGAATTTGATTTTATATAATGGATTATGTTTCGTTCACTCAATAATATACAATTATATTGTGTTCGGTTCACCATGAGTACTATGTTCGGTTCATTATGAGTATTGTGTTCGGTTCATTCTGTACTATTCAAAACTCTTCTTCCTCACCTTCTACTGCTTTTTCACCAGAGAGAGAAGGAGGAAAAGACAAAAAAATACAACAGCAACAACAACAAAAGAATGACGATAAGGAGAAAACACGTGAAGAAGAAGGAACGCGAAAAAGGAGGAAAAAGAGAAACGTGAAGAAGAAGGCGAAGAAGAAGAAGACGCTCCATGCGTAAACGAACGTGAAAAGAAGAAGAAGAAGAAGTGCGGGAGAAGAAGAAGAAGCGTGAAGGAGAATAAACTTTGAGTAAGAGCGATTTCGTGTGTATTAGACACGTGTATTTCACATTTTATTTAATAATATTAAATTTTTTTAGTGTTGGACCAATTAGTTATATGATTACATGGATATGTAGCTTCCTTGTTGATAGAATTGTAGCACAATGACAATATTAATTGCCTCACAAATGTTACATTAAAAGGGGGTGCAAGTTCAACACATATATCGGCATAAGTTCGGGTAGTCCCATCCCCTTATCCCTTGGATGTGTGAGTGGCCAAATAAATAAATAAAAAATAAACTATTG
>NC_029789.2:145298459-145299524 GCF_000816755.2 Arachis ipaensis | reverse complement strand
TCTCTATAATATATATATATATTTTTTTTCATTTTTACTAAAATTTTGGTCATTTTGTGTAGAAATAAATGGTCAATCTCAATTAATCTGGCATAAGATTTCTAACTTTAAAGATATAAAATATTTAATTTTTTAAGTGCAAAGTGCAAAAATTATCGAAATTATTATATATTCTAAGAATTATCTCCTATGGTCTTTTATTATTCAATTAATATTATCTTTTGGTTGTTTGTCTCTATAATATATATATATATTTTTTTTCATTTTTACTAAAATTTTGGTCATTTTGTGTAGAAATAAATGGTCAATCTCAATTAATCTGGCATAAGATTTCTAACTTTAAAGATATAAAATATTTAATTTTTCTAAACGTAAGTGCAAAAATTATCGAAATTATTATATATTCTAAGAATTATCTCCTATGGTCTTTTATTATTCAATTAATATTATCTTTCATAGTTTGGTTGTTTTCAGTTTTTCTAAAAAATTTTGTCAAATTTTAACACATTTTTTATAATTTATTCAATAAAAAATGGTGGTGGACCTAAGGAACTCCAAAAGACCAAAAGAGAATTTCTCCGACCATGAATTTGGGCGGTGAGGATGTATGGTTGTAAAAGGAAGATTAGATATTAAGGATGGAATAATTTGGTATTGAGAAATTCTTATATATATATATATATATGGAGAGTGATAATTCTTTCATGTTTACCATATTGAAGGGAGAAAATATGTAATTAAAAACAATAATGAATTATTGTTAGGTGAAAACAAAATTCATGCTTCATAAATGTTGATAAAATCTCTCTAAAATATATGGGTGGTTTGAATCATTAGAAGTACCCTACTGAAATTGCTACCACAATCAAAGTTCTGTTTCGTTCCATTATACTTTGCTTTGTTTTACTATTGTATTTAAATCCTTTGGTAATCAATGTTGAATTTGTTACATGTCTCACTTTTATGTAATTATTACATATTAGTAATTAATTGAGCTAATTTAAATAAATCCAAAAAAATCAAATTAAATGAGTTAAAATTAATATAAAATATATTTGTTTTCTT
>NC_029789.2:145283425-145298452 GCF_000816755.2 Arachis ipaensis | reverse complement strand
CGATTTTATTGACGTAAATCAATTTCATATTTTATATTTTTTATTTATTTTTCCGATTTTAGTATTTTACATAAAAAATTTTATTTTTCGACCCAAATAAATTGGACTGACTTACAATTAATTTGAATTGATTGATTAGTTAATTTATTGATCAACTTAAACAAGTGTAAAAAATTTAAATTTTATTTTGTGTATGTGATAAATCATTGACCAACAAATTAATCTTTAAATAGAATTTAAAACGGTAATAAATTAGTCTTTAACCAGTTAAATTGAAGAATATAATCAAAAATAAAAAAAATTTGGCCAATTTATTTTAATACTTTTATTGAGCATTAGCAAAATCCAAAATAATGTTAAGGTTAAAAAGAAAGAATTTAATTTTGGTGTATTATCAGTATATAGTTTTATACGTGTATTTAACTACGCAACGTTATATCAGTAAAAATAACTACTTTTTATATTAATTACGTGAATGGTCATAAAAACACGAATATGATTATACAACTGTATAAAATACTTTACATTATCAGTACATTAAAATTAAACTAAAAAAAATCTTCCATAGAAGTCGAGGTGACAATGAGTAAGATAGAGTAGGATTTAGACTCAACCCTAATTTTATTCGAGAGTTAATTTTTTAACTAAAAACTCAATCATACATTTTCTCGCGAATTTATAATATGCCAACCCTAATCATATCTGCTTTTAATTTGTAAGTATATCTTACATGTGAGTCATAAATAAAATGCAATATTCAATAATTTGATGAGATATTGAAATTATAATTTAGTATTTATATAAATAAAGCGTTAAATTTTCAATTAAAAATATTAAATTAATGGTTAAATTTTTTTTACATAAATAAAAGATTTTTTATTTAATCCTCACTCATAGCAATATATATATATATATAGAATGTGGATTAATCAAATAGGATTGAATCTCAATCCGTATTTTATCTAACGCGCAAATTAATTATTCTGTACTCAATTTTATTCAAAGTAGATCGGATTTACAATCTTATCCAATTAAATTGGGTCGAATTGGATATCCAAAGATAGGCTAATACTCGGGGTGCATATGAATTGTGTGAAGTCGAGTTTGTTTTTATCCAGATCCGATCCTAAATTATGATTGGGTTTATTTTTGAAACCCTTTACCCAGTCTTAGATCCGGTAAAAATTTACTACTTTTAAATCACACTAAAATTGGGTTTAAATCGGTGAAATTTGACTCTTGATAAATTTTATGTCAAAAAATTATTATAAAGAATATTTTTTATCCCTGAAGTTTGGCAAAAGTTTTAAAAATACCCTTAAATTTTATTTTGTTTTAATTTTGAACCTTCGACAACGAAAAGTGACACATAGCAGAAGAACACCCCTCTAACCCAAATTCAGACTCTCTGGAGATCAATTTAATTTCTCTGAAGTTTCTTCCAAACGATCTGCGTTTCTATCTGTAACTGTAAGTAACCACCAACAATCTTCTCAGTTTTTTTCTTTATATGAATGCTGTTCTGTTTTTCGCTTTAACCCTTGTAGCATCATTCAATCCTAGAGCTGCATCGTCTCTTTATTACAATGTTTGCAATCCAAATTTTTAAACTTTTGCTCATTCTAGGGCTACCCTTTTCTGATTTTTCTCAAATTTGTTGTAGTTAATATTTAGGGTTTCAACTTCTTCGCTGGTTGAGATTGCGGTGAAAGATTTGGTATACACCAGTTTCAAGTTCCTGAGCACTGGGTAATTTCTCATTCTGCTTTTTTACTGCTTAGTTTAGCTTAGGAAATTTTGTTCTCTATTTCCTCAGTTATAAGCTTTGTGAATTGTGATTGTGATTATGATTGTGTTCATGGGCAAGGAATAAGGTTGTGTGCTTTGTGATTACAGAAAAATAAGTTGATTATTTTTGTCTGTTTAGTTTTCATTCAGTTGCAACTACTGTTGTTATATACATACATTCCGATATGTGTCCATTCGGATTACACGTGCTAGATGCAAAGAACATGGTGGATATGAATGTAAAGCCATTCCGCTACTGTGCCGATGCTGCAAAAGCGGTAGTTCTTAAATTTTCGATCCGTTCTATTTCAATCATTTCCATAAAAAAACTGGGTTATAGCCAATTAAAATATGAGAAATGCTCAAGCGCCACCAGAATTTATTGTTTTTAGCCATCCTTAGAGCGCATTATTGCGCGTCCAAACATTTTTGGATACTTTGTAGAGGTCCCACACTTCAACCCTTTTTGTGCACGTGTATAGTACCTTCTGGCCAATGAATATGTGACATTTCATGCACTCGAGCGTACCGTGAAATTACCCGAATACTATCGCTATTGTATTTTTGTATTTGTCAATTCCTTAATTTACTTTGCTGTACAAGTTATTATTTCTTAATTATAATATGATTTTTTCATGTAGGGTTTGTATCCATCTTGCAATGGCGTTTCGAAGCAGAGCAGGAGCTCAAACTATGTAGAATTGCTCAAGATGCCAAAATATTTTTGAATTGAGAAATGTCGGTGTTGTATTACAACAGAACACTAAGGAAGTAGACGAGAAAGTGAAGAGGGCAGGCCACAGAAATGGAGTGCAATAAGGACGAGGCAAACAGAGCTAAAGAAATTGCAGAGAGGAAGTTTAATGCAAAGGATACTTTGGGTGCAAAGAAATTTGCTTTGAAAGCTCAAAATTTGTTTCCAGATCTTGAGGGCATTCCTCAGATGTTAGCAACACTTGATGTGTATATTTCTGCCGAGCGTAAAATAAATGGAGAAGCAGATTGGTATGGTGTACTCGGTGTTGACCCATTTGCCGATGATGATACAGTTAGGAAACAGTACAGGAAGCTAGCTCTTATGCTTCACCCTGACAAAAACAAGTCCGTTGGTGCAGATGGGGCCTTTAAACTTATTTCAGAGGCGTGGAGTTTACTATCAGATAAGTCTAGAAGGGCAGCATATGATGAGAAGAGAAAAACAAAAGCCGGGAAAGTTTCATCGAAGTTTGGAGGTTCATCAGCAGCAACAGGGGCTAATGGCAGTTACAATTTTGCTAAGACTGCCCCTTCAAGTGCAAGGACTCAGAAGAATACTGCGAAAGAACACTCCTCATCTTCTACCCATAAGCCAAAAGGAAATACATTTTGGACTGTTTGCCACAGATGCAAAATGCAGTATGAGTATCTACGAGTCTATCTTAACCTTAAACTCTTGTGTCCCAATTGCCATGAGGCATTTTTGGCTGTAGAAACTGCTCCTCCACCTTCAAGCGGTATTAGACCTGCAGCTTCATGGGACTTTTCACATCAGAAGAATCGTCAAGGACCTAATAAAAGCAAATCTCATGCTGGAAAGAACATGGCAACCCCAAACGTCGGGGCGGGCACAAGCAGCTACCAAAAGGGAAGAGGCCTTAAGAAGGAAGCAGCATGGTTCTAAAAAGGGTTACTTCAATTCTGGTAAGAGAAAAAGGGGGGGCATGGAGGATGTCAATGGTAAGGAACCTGTAAATCGAATGGGAGTGGGAAATGGAGCAGTAGGAGCATATGCAAGAGATTTTTCCCCAGCAGAACTGCAGGATATTCTTATGGATAAAGCTAGAAAAGAAATTAGCGATAAACTCAGGGAAATTCGGTCAAATACTTTTGATAGTTTAGCTAAAGGGTGTGAGGATGGCTTCAAGAAAGCAAATGAGCAAGGTGAAAAATTTTTAAGTAACCCTGATTTGTGTACTGAAAGCAACATTGCGAAGTCAGAAGACAGAGAGAGTGGAGCCCAAGTCCTCGAGTCATTTGCAGGTACTACTACTAGTACTACCATTGCTAAAATTTTGGAAACAATGCGAATAGATGTCCCAGATCCTGATTTTCTTGATTTTGACAAGGATCGAACGGAAGGATCTTTTGGTGAAAATCAAGTATGGGCTTTGTATGACAATGATGATGGGATGCCACGGTATTATGCGAAGATCCACAGTGTGGTTTCGCTAAATCCATTCACGTTGCGAATCTCTTGGCTTAACTCAAACACCAATGGTGAACTGCCCCCCCTGAATTGGGTGGCTTCAGGCTTTTCAAAAACTTGTGGGGATTTCAGAAGAGGCAGACATGAAATCTGTAACAACATCAATTTCTTTTCTCACAAGGTTAGGTGGAGAAAAGGTATTCATGGTGCCATCTGTATATACCCCAGGAAAGGGGATGTTTGGGCCCTTTATAGGAGTTGGTCTCCTGAATGGAATGAGCTGACAGCCGACGAGGTTATACGCAAGTTTGACATGGTTGAAGTACTCGAGGATTTTAATGAAGAGTGCGGTGTAGTTGTTATTCCTCTGCTCAAAGTGGCTGGGTTCAGGGCGGTATTTCGTCACCACTCAGATCCAAAAGAAATCAGGATAATCCGGCGGGAAGAGATGTATCAGTTCTCGCATCAGGTCCCTTCGTATTTTCTAACTGGTCAAGAAGCTCCAAATGCCCCAAAGGGTTGCAGGGTGCTGGACCCAGCTGCTATTCCATCAGAATTTCTCCAGGTAATACAAACTGTGAAGGAGGAAGATATGGTGGATAATGAGGATTGTATAATGACAGAAGCCGCAAGCAACAATGCGAAAGAAGAGAATCGCGAGAAAATGATCACCGATGCGAGTAAACCCGGGGGAAATGATGAAGATATTCCGGAAATGAAAACTTTGAAAGTGGACAATGAGGGGAACAGTATAGAGGTAACAGCAAGTGAAAACATGAAAGAAGATAACTGTGAGGAAATGATCACTGATATGAGCAAAGTTGGGGAAGAAAGGGAGGGAAATTATGAAGATACAGAAGAAATGGAAACTTTGAAGGAAGACAAATAGGTATAAATATTTATGTGGAAGCTTGATAACAGCAAGGGCTAGTAGCATGGAAACTCAAAGTGATAGCCACAATTAATTTGACAAAATTAAATCAAGAATTATTTGGCACTGTGATTGGCTTAAGCAACAAACCATTCAACAATTACTGTTGAATATTGGTAAATTTTGTCAAATTATTTCTAGCTATGTACTTTTCAAATAATTGTGGTGGCATCTCAACAACATTGGTATTAATTTTTCCATTAGAAGTATTTAAATGGTTCAGCCCCAGGTCATAGCAATCAAATTATTGCAGTGATGAATCTGGTGTCCTTACAGAGGTCAATATTTTGTGCATAAGTCTTTGGCTTCAATTTCTAGGAATTTATTTAATTTTTGTTTTGTAAATCAGATGGTGACATGTTCATCAATATCTGTACTCATGTAATCGTTTTTAGATCCGTTAGTGATTAATTACAGTACACTGGCTAGATATTCTTAATATTGGATCATTCAGATTAATATTATTTTTATTCTAGAATATATTACACTCACATTGCATAGATTTATTAATTTTACGCAATATATACTTAGTTAAATAGAAAAATGACTTGTGTAAAATTAATATTGGGCATTTTCCTTGCGTTGATAGTATAGGTCCACTTTAGGTAGAGTAGTAAGATTTGAGTCTTTAGATTGAGAACTCATCCAGAAACACACTCAATTTTTAATTTTTTATACATAGAAAATTTAGAGATAAAAATAATTAAAATTTATTTAATATTGTTATAAAAGATACTTTTGTTATTTTATGTAAACAAAATAAGATAAAGTAAAAAAAAATATTAATACACAAGGGACAAATATATGAATAAAAAAAAAAATGAAAGTATAAACTCTATGATTAATTTGTCCAAGATCATTCATTCATATAGACACTTCAACAATAATACAACATAACATAATTTTATTTCCATAATAACATAATAATATACAGAAGAACAACACTACAATAATAAAGACATATCTTACTACTTGATAAGCATGCTTACATAATTAATTAATTATGATAAACTCTAACTATAAATTTTTACTTTAAACATTGAAGCTTAGCTTAATTTAAAAAAAAAAAATTATAAGTAAGTTGATAATTAAGTTACTGAATATTTCAATGTCGGACTAATTAATATCTAAAAAAACTACCAATTAAGTATTTTACAATAATAAATGATAAACATCCTATGTAGTTCCGTTAATTTATTATATAAAATTTAATGGTAGTATTTATATATACCATTAATTACAGTTATATATCTGTTTATCAAAAATTTTTAAAGATACAACAATTTTTGGAAGGTGAAACTTCACCTATTTTATTAAAATTCGATATAAATAGATAACAGTTAATGAGAGTTATATAAATACTTAAAAAATAATAAATACTTCACTCTCTAAAATAAAATTATTTTCATATCTCCGTATCGTCACTATAAATAACTAGCGGCTCATTTTAATCTTATATTGAACATCTTTAATTATCTTTAATTTTATTATTATTTTAAAATTATTAATTTTTATTTTGATTTTATCATCTCATCATATTATACACTATTATTTTCTCTAATTATTTTTTTACATATATAACTATTATTATCTCGCCGTCACTATTATGTTGCCTTGTTTTATTCTCCCTTTTTGTTTTCTTCTTTTATTTACCACAATATCATATTACCATTATTGATGCTCTCATTCTTGTTTATCACTTTGATCCATACATATCTATTGTGTTAACTTTTGAGTTATTAAAGATTTGTTAAAAAAATTATTTTTTTTGTTTGATTTAGATATCTAAATGTATAACTATTATAAATATACTTATTTTTCATACTTACTTGTTAAGTTATATTTTATCATTTTAAAAAAAATTTAAGATATCAAGCATTCAAAAATTTTGTATAGAATAATTAAATAGCATAATTGAATTTATTTAAATTAATTTAGGTATAATACTAAAATCATTATGTTGTTACTATGTGTAACAATGAAGATAAAAATTTATAAATATTTGTAAATTTATTTATTTTTCAATTATATTTAATTTGAAACAGATATAAAAATTTATATTTAAATCACTCTTTCTCTCGCATAATTTTAATAGCTAAAAACATTTTATTTCTTATAATTTTATATTCAATATTTTAAATTATTTTTAGTCTTATTATTCTTTTAGAATTTTTAATTTTTTTATTATTCTTTCTCTTAATATTATCTATCTACATATGCCTTACCACCACTTTTATATTAGCTTGTTCTCTCTTCCTTCTTCCGTTTTTATTCTCTTTCTATCTTCTCTTCAATCACAATTAGTTACTAACATATATTAGTTTATAATTGTTACACTCAGAAGTGAATACTACTTTCAAAATAAAAGTTCAAAAAAAAAATCTCGTAACTCTTATGTGAATCATCTACACTCCTATACATATAACGAATGAGTAAATTTAACTTCTTTTTATTATGAGTTTTTTTTCTATTATCTAATACGTTTAGAGTCACATATTTTCATTTATGATAAAAGTTAAAAATTAAAGTTAAATGACATTAGTATTTTTTGGTTTAATAAAATTAAAATAAAGTACAAAAATAAGGATAAAAACTAAAAAAAATAGATGGCTCTAGAAAAGGATAATATTAAATTTTATGTCATTCTGTATGAGAACGGTGATTTATTTTATTATATTTATTTTTGTACCAAATAACAAAAAAAAGTCAAATTTTATGTCTATTTTTTATTACTTATGTTACTTATCTATAGTTATTTAAATTATACTCTATTAGTTATTGAGTAATGTTTTTTTCCAACAAAAAATAGTTATGAAGTCATTTTCATTTTTTTTATAGGAGTACATCCATTGTATCATGATTTTAATAATTAATGTAAAATTTAAAAAATTAAATAAATATATATTTATTTTGATTATATTCAAGAGTGAATTATATATATTCCTATAGTCAAGAAATAGACTTAACTTATTCTATAATAAATAGTTTTTTAATCATCAAATTTATAAAAAGGATTCCATCTTTTTATTTATTCTAAAAGTTAAACATTAAAACTAATGTTAATATTTTTTTATTAACAGAACTAAAATAAAACATAAAAATAAAACATGAATAAAAATAAAAATACAAAATTTTAAATTTCAAAATATAAAATGGTTATAAGATAAAAAAATTAATTAAATATAATTTTTATAAGATACTCCATAAATAAACTCGGATGAATGAATATTATATGTAAAATGAATCCTAATATATTAGTACAAAAATTATTCTGTGTAAATTCTTTTAAAAAAATATTGTCCTATTACACTATTTTACTTTTATTCTTTTAAAAGTATATTCATAATAAAAAAATCGGAATAAATAATTTACATCCAACAGAACATTTTTGATAAAATTGCTATGAAAAATGTGTGAAAATTTTTTTTATTCAACGTAACGGACGGATGTATGGGAGAAATTTTTTTAATAATAAACTTCTCTAGGATAATATTGGAACTTAAATTTAGACGCCAATTAACATTATATAGTGTGTAAGTACCTAAGAGTATATTAGAAGAGTATGATAAGTGAAAAATTATTTTGTATAAATTTATTTTTTTAAAATATATAATAATAATTTACATTCAATACAAAAATCTTAATCAGATTACTGTAAAAAAAGGATAAAAAAATTTATATTTAATGTTAACTGATGAAAGAATTTTTTAATAATAAAATTTTTTTTAGAAGCAATATTGGAATTTAAATTTAGACACCAATTATCTTTATATCTGAGATGATAGACAATAAGAGAGGAAAGAAATAATCATAGAACTTCACAGTGATTGTGAATTAATGAGATAAGAGAGAACGTAAATGTATGTGATAAGAGAGAAGATGAGATAGTGGAATTTTTTAGTGTGGAATAACTGACATATAGTGGGATAGATTATTAGGAAGGGTAAAATTGAAAAAGAATTTTAGACACCAAATCCATGTATTGGCATTATATATTGTTATAGATAAAACACATAAATAACTTTTATTTTGCACTATCTATAAAAAAAAGAACATAAATCGTTTAAGGTATGTATTAATTTTTTGTTTTATCTTTTAGAGACTAATTAGTTAGAGATTAAAAATTTTAAAAGCCTAATTCTGACTCCACTCTTAATTGTAATTCAAGGAAGGTGAGTGTTACAACTTACAATAGAGGAGTATGTGTAATTAGTTAAGTGAGTTATTGTAACTGAAAAGTGAAGGCATGGAATTGAAGCAGCAGCATAACAATCTAAACGAACATGTGCTATGGATTCTGGGGAAGTGCAAGAACCTCAACCATCTCAAGCAGCTTCAATCCTATCTCACCGTTCTTGGCCACTCCCAAACCCACTTCTATGCCTTCAAGCTTCTCCGTTTCTCTGCCCTCACTCTCTCCAATCTCCCATACGCTCGCATCATCTTCGATCGCCAACACAACCCCAACATCTACCTCTACACCGCCATGATCACCGCCTACGCCTCCCACTCTCACGGCCATGCCTCCGCCATTTCGCTCTTTCGAAAAATGCTCCTTCAAGGCGCGCCAAAGCCCGATCAGTTTATATACCCGCATGTTCTCAAATCTTGCCCTGAGGTTATGGAGCCACGTGGCACCGACTCCGTGCATGCCCAGATTGTGAAATTTGGTTTTGAGGAGTGGTGTGTTGTGGAAACGGCTCTTGTTGACTCCTACTCGCGGAGTTTGGGTGGTTTGGGGAATGCGAGGAAGATGTTCGATGAAATGTCTGAGAGGAATGTGGTGTCGTTTACAGCTATGGTTTCTGGGTATGCGAGAGTTGGGGATGTTGAGAGTGCTTTGAAACTGTTTGGTGAAATGAAGGAGAGGGATGTGCCGTCTTGGAGTGCCGTAATTGCGGGTTGCACTCAAAATGGCTTTTACTCTGAGGGGATTAGGTTGTTTAGGGAGATGGTTGTTCTTGCTATGGAGGAGAAATATGAAAGTAACAGGCCGAATCAGGTCACTGTGGTTTGCGTGCTCTCTGCTTGTGGCAACACGGGCATGCTTCAGCTTGGGAAATGGATACATGGTTATGTTTACAAGAGTGGTTTTGCTATTGACTCGTTTGTGTTGAATGCTCTGGTGGATATGTATGGGAAATGTGGCAACCTCAAGCTGGCAAGGAAGGTTTTTGATATGAATTCTAAGAGAGGCTTAACTTCATGGAATTCGATGATCAATTCTCTGGCACTTCATGGCCAAAGTGACACTGCCATTGCCATTTTTGAGCAAATGGTTGAGATTGGTGGTGATGTGAGACCCGATGATGTCACCTTCGTTGGTCTGCTAAATGCTTGTACTCACGGAGGATTAGTTGAGAAAGGTTATTACTACTTTGAGTTGATGGTTCATGAATATGGCATAGAGCCACAGATTAAGCATTACGGCTGCTTGATAGACCTTCTTGGCCGGGCAGGTCGACTTGATGAGGCGATGGAGGTTATCAGGGGTATGAGCATGGAGCCAGATGAGGTTGTTTGGGGTTCTTTACTTAATGGATGTAAGGTTTATGGCCGCATGGATTTAGCAGAGTTATCAGCTAAAAAATTAGTTGAGATTGATCCATATAATGGTAGCTATGGTATAATGTTGGCTAATATATATGGGGAGTTAGGAAAATGGGATGAAGTCCGAAACATAAGGAGGACATTGAAGGAACAGAAATCTCATAAGACTCCAGGTTGTAGCTGGATTGAGGTTGATGATCAAATTTATCAGTTCTATTCTCTTGATCTATCAAATCCAAGAGCAGAAGAGATACAGAGTTTCCTGGAAAGTCTCATTGGTGTTAGAAATGAAGTCAAGTCCAAATTGCAATCCTTAACCTCATAGCTTTTCAAATTTGCCTAGCTAGATTTGAGAGAGAGAGAGAATATAGGCAATATAACCATTCATTTAATTTAGAAAAGCCAATGCTGAACTGAATAGTCCTGGTATATATGACACAGACATGGTTATGCAAAATTGTTTGGCGCAGTTATCCTGTGTCTAGGATCTTCAAGATTTATCAAGAGAAAAGAAGAAAAGAACTCTGCATTAGGTTTGTTCTCTCTGTTATTACGTTTAGAATATTAAAATAGGATCTTAGAACATAAGGGAAAACACTAGAGAGGTGTTGATGTAGCATTAGTGTACAGTATTTCATCTAGTACTCATGTCTCTCAGATGTTCAATTAATTCTTTTGGTGGGTGAATGATTGGGTTACTAATTCTTTTGTGACTCTTGTAACACATACAATTTGTTGAGAGGAATTAAAATTTCACCTTATTTTTGTCTCATGCGAACATAACAATGTTTTCACTTCCATACTGCAAAAGGTTTTGTTGTTAAATAGCTGCATTATATTATTATTATTTTTATTCAAGAACAGAGACTGGTATATCCATTCTCATTTTTATACATCTCTTGGTAAGGTCATTTTTCTTCCATGAACATTGCTAATCAAGAGAGGTTAAACAATGAGCTATAATGTTACATGGAGCCAGATTTATAGTAATGGATAATTTATTTACTCATCATTGATCAATATCAACACCAGTATCTTCGGTACATGAAAACAACCATAATCCTCATACTACAACTCTTTCATTCACAGCACAAAACCAAACTGAAAACCATTCTTCATATATTCATTTACTCATATATTCGGAACCAAAACATGATCATCATTCATGATTAGCAGTTATTTCACAGCTCCTGTTTGGTCTCATTGACCTTGATTTGTGCTGGTTTCTCACTCTCCCCTGCAATGCTCACCATTCTTGGACCTTTGATCTTATCAGGTGACAATTTTTCCAGTGTCAGAGTAAGCACACCATTCTCTAGCTTAGCCTTCACAGATTCCAAGTCCACATTCTCAGGCACCTTGAACTGCCTCCAGAATTTGCCATAGGATCTTTCAACCCTGTGCCAGTGTTCCCCTTCCTTCTCCTCCTCCTTCTTCCTCTCTCCACTTACCCTCAGAACCCTGTTCCCTTCCTCCACTTCAATCTTGATCTCATCTCTGTTCAACCCTGGAACATCAAGGGCTATAACATGCCCTTCTGGTGTCTCCTTCCAATCTACCTTTGCAGGTGTCATCATCATTGCCATGGGTGATGATGGATCATTTTTTCCAAGCTCAACTGGGATTTGCTCAAGAACACGAAGTGGATCAAGGAAACGATCTGTCCATAGATCAACCAAGGGGTTTATAGGACGATCTGTTAATGGATACAGATACCCTTCTACTTTATATGGAAAGCCAGCAAGAACAAGAAGCAAGAACAGTAGCAGCACTCCCAAATTCATTTGTTGTAGCCTCATTTCTGTTTATTAGATTTTAGCACTCAAAAAAATGTGGAGAATCAGGTGGAAATGTGGGGAAATAAGGTATAGGTTGTGATCAACTATTTTGGACTATGACACTTTGCTGTTTGTATTCTTCAACTTTTCGAAATTTTGATGCCTGACTTGAAGGTTTGATGTGTATATGTAGAAGATGAAGCATGGTTCTTGAAAATTCTATGGCACATGCTTCACTCGGCATGGTAAAATGGAAGCTTTCTTCTGGTAATGTGTAGAGATATTGAGAAAGTGCCAACCTAGGATGATGACATGTTATTAAGGATGATGCAAGAGTTTTCCAACATGTTCCAGATCCTTCTTCTATGTAACTATCTTATTTATGTTTATACTTTATCAACTTCCCTCCATATTCCTTACAAAATCAGCATTGGAACTCTAGAAGTCTCCTTTAATATTTAATCTATGAATCCGACATATGAGCTTCTTTATATAGCAAACTAGAGTGAGATCCGCGCAATGCGCGGAGAGGTAGATTATTTATACTATATAGTATATTTACAGATACCCTTCTACTTTATATGGAAAGCCAGCAAGAACAAGAAGCAAGAACAGTAGCAGCACTCCCAAATTCATTTGTTGTAGCCTCATTTCTGTTTATTAGATTTTAGCACTCAAAAAAATGTGGAGAATCAGGTGGAAATGTGGGGAAATAAGGTATAGGTTGTGATCAACTATTTTGGACTATGACACTTTGCTGTTTGTATTCTTCAACTTTTCGAAATTTTGATGCCTGACTTGAAGGTTTGATGTGTATATGTAGAAGATGAAGCATGGTTCTTGAAAATTCTATGGCACATGCTTCACTCGGCATGGTAAAATGGAAGCTTTCTTCTGGTAATGTGTAGAGATATTGAGAAAGTGCCAACCTAGGATGATGACATGTTATTAAGGATGATGCAAGAGTTTTCCAACATGTTCCAGATCCTTCTTCTATGTAACTATCTTATTTATGTTTATACTTTATCAACTTCCCTCCATATTCCTTACAAAATCAGCATTGGAACTCTAGAAGTCTCCTTTAATATTTAATCTATGAATCCGACATATGAGCTTCTTTATATAGCAAACTAGAGTGAGATCCGCGCAATGCGCGGAGAGGTAGATTATTTATACTATATAGTATATTTTAATAAATATTATATTAAAAATATTTTAGAGCACATATTATAAATAGATTTTGAATTTATTTACTTTTAAAAAAGATATAGGTTATTTATATTAGAGTTATACAAAATTGTATTTTTTTTTTTCATTTTTCGATTTGCATTAATGGCTATACTTTGTCTTTTCTTGTGGTTTTTTTGTTTGTAAATAATGAAAAAAAAAATAAATGAATAAGAATGAAAAATATATAAAAATGTTATATTAAATTTAAGGAATTTTTGACAATTAGTATAAGAGATTAAGAAATGAAGAGTAGTAAGAGTCTTAATATGTATAAGTTGTAGAATTTGAATATTTGTAACTGAAATTTTTTATAATAATTATTATGACACTTTTAATGTATGTTTATTGCATTTAATTAGTACTTGATGTTTCAATTGAATAATAATAGATAAGAGTTTTTTGTTTTAATTTTTTTAAAATATTTTACTAAATAGTGATTGGTTTTTATCTAGCAATTTTGGGTATTAACTCTTCCGGTCTGTCATTACCACTACAAATCCTTCTACAACAAAGAGAACAAGACATGGTCAAAGAATGATAATCCATTCTAAGTAAATTGTAGAAGCAATACTGCACATGTGGAATAACAATTTGAAAAAGAAGAACACGTAAATATAAATTGTGGAAGAAGTACTCCACATGTAAAATAACAATTTATAATTTGATGTTGAAATATTGCAATCGATAGTATATAGGAACTAGGGAGCAATAATTTTAAATGCACATTAATTTTGGTTGTGAGTGTTAGACAAAACCGTTTACAAAAGAGGAATACATAAACTTGTGCTACTTGCAATGAGTTCACAATTAAAATGTTATTATTTATAACAAATAAATAGGGCTATTGAAAATGATATTGAACAATGAGAAGAGTAAACGGCAAAGTTGAAAATTTTTAGGAAGATACTTGAGACAAATTTCCTACGTTGGTGGCGCCGAATGATGACGTTGGTCTGAGACCCAGAATCGAGCTCTGACAGTAAAACCGCAAGAGGAGGAATGGAGTTTGCCCTAGTTTCTGCAATTTATGCAATGCGGCTCCACCGGAGATGGACATCGCGATGTACAATTTGTTTTGAGGAAAAAACAATGGCTCATGGGACAGGAAGAGGATGGAGGAAATAGGATGGGACCGGAAGAAGATGGAGGAAATAGGATCTTGGTATGGAGAGGTGCTAAGAGGGTGAGAGTTTGAGAAAGGTAATAAGCTCTTTGGTTTTGAGAGCTTTTTGTTGGGGTAAATGTTAATTTGTGTTTTTGTTGTTTTAGAAATAAGGATTGGTTTGGAAAAAGTTAATTTGTTGATTTTTATTGTATTTTTTAGTTGTTTTTTGTGTTTTTTTTATGTGAAAATAAAAGTTGATTTGGCAAGATTTGAGTGGTGGATTCTAAAATTTTGCCAAGTAAGCGTTGGTGCTGATATGGTGTTAGTAGAAGAAGAAAAATAACTTAAAAGTAATGTGGGTAAATCTATGTACCTAATTTTATATATTAAAAATAAATAGATAGTAATGATATTCTCTAACAATAGAAAAAAAAGTAGATATAATAAGGATTAAATTAGA